>NC_081560.1:43364770-43456779 GCF_022355385.1 Mustela nigripes
CGCTCTCTCTCTCTGCCTGCCTCTCCATCTGCTTGTGATTTCTCTCTGTCAAATAAATAAATAAAATCTTTAAAAAAAAAAAAACCACATTGAGATACCACCTTACACCAGTTAGAATATCTTAGAATGGCCAAAACTAACATTATTTTGAACTGTAGGAAGCAAGCCTATCTCTCTCTCTCACAATCACTCTCTCCCTCTCCTTCCTCTGTATGTATGTGTGATTCCTCTCCTTTTTTCTCTACAAAACAGGAATCCTCTAATTAGTGGTTTACAGGACTTGGTTCTGAAACTGCTGCAAACTATACAGAAACATTTATAACCCTGAATTATAATAAATGGGTTAGAATGCAACTAACCACTGCCATTAGGCCACAGAAATTAGATTTTATTTCCAAGAAAGTGGAAACTCTCACTATTCTAAAGGCAAAAAGTGAAGCATATTCCTGTTAACAATTTCAGTTATTTCATCTGCATATTCATATTCACTGTGTTGGGAGAGAAGATCTGGATTCTTGCAGTTTTCATAAATGACATATAGGGAAATTTAAACTCAGATTTCATGTTATGCAATCTGCCAGATTAAAAGTGTTAGCAAGGGGCGCCTGGGTGGCTCAGTGGGTTGGGCCGCTGCCTTCGGCTCGGGTCATGATCTCAGGGTCCTGGGATCGAGTCCCGCGTCGGGCTCTCTGCTCGGCGGGGAGCCTGCTTCCTCCTCTCTCTCTGCCTGCCTCTCTGCCTGCTTGTGATCTCTGTCTGTCAAATAAATAAATAAAATCTTTAAAAAAAAAAATAAAAGTGTTAGCAATAGGTATTCAATCTTCATTACTTTTCACAGCTTATTTGTGGCTTTCTCTTAAAAAATCAGCAACTAATAAGTTTTTTTTCTATTTATATGAAATCTGCTTCTGGTCAAGAATGTCTACTCCAAGATAGAAAGCCAAGGCCTTGCCTTTTTCAGTAACTTTCTTGTCCCCAACTCAAACTACGTAGAGGTTTCCTCTTAATAAAAAATGACTATAATTATAATTTTTATAATTATACTTAAAATTACATTCCATCAATTCCAGGAATTTCTCCCCCCACATTTTAACATCTCTGAAATAGCGATGTATTTTATCTAACAACTGCTGGCTTCCAGGCTCCAATAATGCTATCATTGTCAGTGTCTGTGTATGCACAATCTCTGTCCAAATTGGTCTTATATTGTCATTTCAACTGACATGTGTGCAATGCTCAGATGCTCAGACTCTCCTATTGAACTGTCATTTAAGATATCTTTTTAAAATTGTGCTATGACTTACTGAATAAAAAAGTTGAAATGGGGCAGTAGGAAATATAAATTTGAAATTACTGAAGCAAATATTCATGACAGAAGAATGACAACAATTCATATTATCTTGCAAAAGCAAAAGCTAAGTGCTTTCCAGGATGTAAGACAAGAAGATACAGATAGAAAAAATGTGTTGTATTTTGTTACTGAGATACATGCACACAGGTTACCATCCTGTGCCAACCAATATAATTGAAGTAGGAGAAGTTACCAAATCCCTGGAATAAATGTGGTTTGATTAATTAATGTATTACATAAAACTATTGTTCAAGCAATAAACATCAATTTGCCTAAAATTTCCTGTTAACTCTGAATGGAAGCTACTCAGCTTTCAACAATATATGATTCAACTGAGGGCAAAAAAAATAAGGCTTTGATCTTCATCAAAAAGAAAAGTATTTAAAATAGATATCAGAGGCTCTAAAAAAAAATCAGGAGGGCAACAGTGGCATGCTCTTAAATGCTGCATCAACAATGCTCTTTGTGGCACAGAGGTCACACACACAGCACATAGGACTATGCTTTGTGGATAAACGTGTATAGCAATGACATTTAGAGTTTAAAGATGAGTTAAGAGAATCAAATTTTGAATGTGAAGAAGTGTCAAGAACACTTCAACCAATTTATGTTGCTTGATTCAGGCACAAGAGTAACAGATGATAAAATGTATGCTTTAATAAGTCTAAAAGAGATCCTTCAATACTTATTAAAAACATTAAGTGACCAAAAATACTATGTCATAGTTTAATTGACAGTGTTTTTTTTTCCCTAAGAGTTCCATAAAATAATTCTGTGACTTACAGCACCTTATTGTTGAAAAACAGTAGTAGTACTAATAGCTAATAATTTTTAGGTGACTGTCATATGCCCACCTCCACATTTACATACAGTATCTCAATTAGTCCTTACAGGAATCTGGAGAGGTATATAAAGGGTATCCTCATAACAATTCCATACCTTTGACAAGTAGTTCCCAAATGAGGTCACAGATATAATGCAACTTTTAAAGCACGGTTTAGTACTTCTGTATTTGTAGTTGTAAGTAGTAGTATTTTGGTCTTCCAGATGATATAGATAACTAACCATCAAAACCCTGAATCTGAAAATGATGATGGAGACACCCATGGGAGGCTCAATAAGTGGTCTATTTCACTGAGACCAAACAAGCAAGGTAATTTTCAGTTACTTTGTGTGAAAAATAGAATTTGGATTATGTCTTCTTGAGGAAGAAAAAAACCTTAGTATATATTTTTTTCATTAAATGTTTATTGTGCTTCAGTCAACCATTTGTAGTAGGCCACAGCCAAACTTAAATTTGCAATAAAGAGAAATATAGTACAGGAAAGGATATAGCTGCAATGCAAAAAGAAACTTCATGTGTAACAGCTACTCAGATGCTGATGTGGCCCTGCTCCCAGCCTAAGTGTGGGAAAGGCAGTGAACCTCTGGTTCTAAACACCTCTGTCTGAACTGGCAGATTCCTCGCCCTGCACAAACTGTGTTTTCCATCAGACTCTGGGCATGCCTTCATGAGAAAAGGCATTGGAGAGCCAAGTTCTCTCACTTTCTTAATCCCATGTTCTTCCTTTGAACCATTTGTTTACTGGTTCAGTAGGATTATAAAGTGAAAGCAAGCTGAAATAAAATCTCAATGGTCATTCTCACCTCTCTTCAAAGCAGAGCCAATCCTTAGGGTCTGGTCTAGTTCACCACTGTATAGATAAGGAAACCAATGCTTAGACAGTTCCATAATTTGCTTAAGGATATAGAGCTACTTAAGTATTTGCTCTAAAAAGGGTGGAGGCACGGATTTGAACCCCAGTCTGACACAATACCTATTCAAACCATAGTTTGTATTTTCTAACTATTAGCATTTAGGTTGCTTTAAGTATTTCATAATTATAAACATGGTACCAAATAGATTTTAGTTTACTACTTTTAGTGCATTAACTTAGATTACTGGTACCAAGTGTTGGATTTGTTTTGTGACCCTTCTTGTCCTAGAGATCTACAACCCTCTGGAAAGCCTACAGCAGAAAATATGTGGATATGTCTATTTTACTTCAGGTCTCTAGGCACTATTTATTATCAAGTTTGACTAAATCAATATAGGTGAAGTGTACCTAATAATTGTTTTCACTTGCATATATTCATCACTGGTAAGATTAAAAATTTTTGTATTTACTGGTTTGAACTACAGGACATGTGAATGAATATATGTATAAATATATACATGTGTGGTGTGGCTATCGATCTATCTATATCGTTTACCATCCATGCACATCCATGCAGGAGAGATCAGATTTCTGATCTCTCTTTTGGGTTCTCTTACAGAACCCAAACATATTTGAGGTTGCTTACAAAAAACAGGGATGGTGAAAATGGAAGAATACTTCCTTTTTTAATAAACCATACAGTTTTTTTCAGAGAATCTGCGATCGTGTGGAACACTATCGAAATAAATGGGGTATCAAGCAATCCCTAGATACTTATATCCAACTATATGCTTAATTTAAGCTTTAATTCTATGGGGATATAGAAGAATCTGTCCTTACATTTATTAGAATACAAGATAAGTGGGGTGCCTCTGTGGTGTGCCTCTGTGGTTAGGCAACCGACTCTTGGTTTCGGCTCAGGTGGCAATCTGATGATCATGAGATTGAGCCCTGCTTTGGGCTCCATGGAGTTGGCCTAAGATTCTCTCTAGCCTCTCCATTTGCCCCTCCCCCCACTCATGTGTGCACTCTCTCCAAAATAAATAAATAAATCTTAAAAAAAAAAAGAATACAAGATAAGCACACTGACCATTTCAGAATATATAATGAGAGCTAAATTGTGTCATAGCACCAAGTGAAATTCACAAGGGGATGAAAGCCAGAATAAATGAGGAAAGAGAATTGATCTGCCCTAAAAGAGGGTGGATAGAGGGGTAAAGAGAAGACACTATGTTAGGTGAAGAAAAGAAAAAACACTATTAGCTGTGGCCTGATGCAAAGAAGCTGTGTACCCGTGGAAAGTCAGATTTCCCAGATGAAGTAGGAAAGCTGGGGAGTCACAGAAACTGATTTTGAGAAAGAAGATATGATGGTGCCAAGCAACTGAATGCCTGGCACTGGAGTCCAAACTGAACCAGGAGCAAAGAGAGCCACAGAAAGTATGTAAGTAGATGTGTGACAAGAGAGCAGTGGGCTGAGTCTAGCAGTGATATACAGGGCATACCAATGCAGAGACATGAGAAGAAAGGCTACTTCAAATGCCACCACAGAAAGCCAGGTAGAATAATGAGGATGCAATCCAAGGGGGTTTCTGAGAAACATATCCAAATGAAAAACAGCAGGCCAGAGTGACTGACTAAGCCTGCAGCTCTGTATATGGTTAGAGCACAGAAGGAGCACTGGTTTTAGAGGAAAGACAGCCCAATGTCAACATGTACCTTTCTAAAAGAATGCAATGTTCCAGACATCAAAATCATCGCTTTGCAATTGGTAGATTCAAAATAAGTTGGGTAAAGGTATTTTAAGGAAATCAAATTAATATAAATACATTTCTGGGGCTCCTGGGTGGGTCAGGCCATAATCTCAGGATCAAGGTCCTGGGATCGAGGCCCCTGCATTGTTGGGCTCCCTGCTCAGCCAGGAAATCTGCTTCTCCCTCTCCCTCTGCTGCTCTTCCTGCTTGTGTTCCCTATCTCTTTCTTACTCTCTCAACTAAATAAGTAAAGTCTTAAAAAAAAAAATACACGTTTAGCCAGGAATCAAAACAGTGGGCATTATGAGAATGATGATGATCATTATTTTCCTCATTGTGGTTGACTGAATTTCACTTATTTATTTATATTTAAACCACACCCAGCTTCACAAAGGTTTGGGAGTGGCATACAGTGAGAGTGAAGCTTCAATTAATCAATTCTTTATTTATTTATTTAGTATCTCTATTCTTGAATGGATAAATAATATTAAATGTAGCCATTACTGTTTCATATATGCTATACTTAAGGGAAGTTTAAAAAATTACACATCACCCCTTGTATATTTTTTTCTACTTAGCTGCTATTTTGATGTATTCTAATTTTTAAAACATCAAGCAAGTCATCAGAAAGGTTCTGAGATATGCTATACTCAACACTGGCGAAGTAGAAAACCATAACATTATAGAACACCAGTTGCATGTAACTAGCAACAACACAGAGTATGTGGCCATTATGAACATGAAACTAATTCTTTCATGTTTATCTAGTTGGCTAAAATCAAGGAGATTACCAAAATATTTACTTTCTCTACTATGTTCCCATATACAGCTTGTAATTGTGATGATACTTCAACAGTCATAAAGGCAGACTTGATACTGACACCAGACTTCCTCCTTTTGTTTGCCTTTTAAGAAGAGGTCATTAATAATAGCAATGATTAGCCATCTCGTCATTACTCAATCCAGACAGGAGGCACAATGCCCCTTACATCAAACCTGCCCTGTGACGTAGAAGACTTCAAATCTTGTAAGTGAGCCTTGATAAGTCTCTCTACACAATAGGATTTCCTATTATAAACATCTGTTTTCTCACATGAACCATGTTGAACACGTTAAAAATAAGTTTCTCTTTCCATATCAGTCTGTCAAAGGCATAATCAATCAAAAACTAAGGCTGAAGGCCCAAATCTCCTTCCCCCACTGATGAAAGTTTCCACCTTAACTTTTTTGGGGTTTGAAAGTTCAATACTAAGGAAGATAACTGTTAAGGTCTTAAGAACACAATAAAGCTTTTCCTTTTCAAACAGTAGATAACATCTACTAAAGATATTAAATGCACTTTTAAGGAAAAGAAAAAGTAAGGCAAAATGCTATGCAATGTGCCAGTACTCCTTCTAACTCTAGGACTGTGTATACTCAGGTCTCCAAACCAGCACACGGTTGCTCTTTTCCTTAAAGATTCCTCTGGAGTCAGGTGGAACATGAACATTTTGTGGAGAAGTCGCAGAAAGTCCATTTGGAAATAACAATATTGTTCCTCTTTGCTCTCTTGCCATCTTCTGGACTTTATGTGAAAGAATCTTAGTTATCTAAGCTGTTTGGTAAGAAAATGAAAAGCAGATCTTTACAGAGATCAGGAAGGGCAAAGAGAATACACCCACATACCAACCACAAGAGATAGTGACTACCTAGAATGCTCTACTCAAAAGGATTCTGAGGTCATATGCTGGCTCAAGAGGAAAGAATTTGGGATGATTATAATGTCTACCAAGGTCATGTGAAGGGTGAGTAGCAGCACTTGCGCCAGCTTATTGCCTCCCTTTTATGTAGATGCATTCATCTCCCTAGAGAAAGCCTGGTTATTGCATGTGACCAGGCAGATGACACCAGAATACCAGAAATAAGGGCTGCTAAAGCAAACACCATGGCATAACTTAACATCAGCATCCTACCCTTCTCTGATTAATTTGTTAAAATGTGCTTAAGTTGTTAACCCAATTGACAAAACCTTTTCTCTTTTAATGATGGAGAGTACTATGTAAAAGAAATTATTGTGGTGAAGGAAAGGTTCTATATCTGCACTTTCCAATGTGATAGCCACTAATGGTAGCCACATGCGGCTATTGAGCAGTTGAAATACAGCTAGAGAAATCGAGGAACTGAAATTTTATTTCACTTTAATTCATGTAAATTTCAACTTAAATAGCCACATATGTCAAGTGGCTACCACATCAGACAGCCAATATGTTTACAGCTAAATATGACTAGAATCTGTTTGCTTACAACATTGAAGTAAATGGGATCTAACTCCATTTTGTTTATTGAAATATGCTGAGATCCTAGAACACTACCTGAAACATAGTAGATGCTTAATAAATATTCATTGAATGCATAAATGACTGGATAAGATTCCAAGTCAATCCTGAGGTATATAAAGTTTTGCAGTTTGGGCTTTTATACAACATTTTTAAATGTACTATCACAATTAAACATTCTCTCAGACTCAAACCAGTAACTCAGCCCTCATGGTCTTAAGTAGAGATAGAATTTTCCATAGAGCTTCAAACAGACAAAGGGTCAGTAGATACATGTTTAAATTGTACATTGCAAATACTCTGAAATCTCCTCAGCCCCTAACCTGAGAAGTAAGAAAACAATTCATTTTAGAATTGCCCCATCAGGTACTCTGAGAGAACACAGTATTTGGGGCAAAACTTCTCTATTATGACAGGAAGATGATATGGACATTATCATATTCATTATCAAGTCCACTGATGGAACCAAGTTTAAGAGCTCTTTTTGGAGATGCCAAAGAAAACACTTAATGGTTAAAGTGAAGTGAAGTATCCCTTAAAGTGAAAGGGAGTATCCCTACAAAAACACATTTGGCATATGTAACTTTCAGCACTTTGGAAAAGTCCACAAACACCAGCATTTATTTGCCTCCAAATAATTATGAGAAGTGGCAAAAATAAAAAAAGCATCACTAAAGAAACAGACTAAAGAAAACAATGTCCTGTTCCAAATGAGATGGTATTTAAAAAAAAACTACTGATGATATAGTATGAAGAACATTACTTTTCATTAGTAATAATTAATTCTAAAAATTTTTGCTTTGTGAACCTGATGCCTGTAAGAAAATATTCCAGAGTGAATTCAGGCATTTTGCCTGCCTTTGTGACACACACCACCTCAATTACAATACAACAAACCATTATGCAATGCTATGTGAAATGTAAATAAAATATCTTCTGAGTACTTTCTTCTACCTCTCAATACTTATGGGGACATCTGACCTTGAACTGAGAGTCTCTTCTGAAAATGCTATCCACATGTCTGAAGTTCTCCCCCTCACACATGTACTCTGCCATCCACTTTCAACCAAACCGTCTAAATTACATTCAGATTTCTGTGGTATCATAATAACTTCAATATGGGACATATTTTCAACATTCTGGTCAGAGACTCCTTTCTTTCCCGCCTTACCCTCCCTCCAAGTTATTTCAGGTTTGCATATTTCATTTTCACATCTCAGTGGGATACCCATCACATAACATTTATTTGTGAGGTCTAAAGGCATAACATGGGGGATTGTGAACTAGCATGTCAAAACCACATACTGCATGCGTATGTCTTGAAGAATGAAAAAGGAATCCCTTTTTCTCAAGATATATAAGCTGTCTCAACAGTATAAGTCCAAAGTGAATACCACAACCTAATTAAAGATGAAGAGCATAACAAGCAGTATTAAAATGTCTTTCTTCATTCATTCTTCTCCAAGTTATGTTTTTATCAAGTGTCCTGTCTCATTAATGACTTCGATAGACATTATGAGTATACACACCTTCTAATCTCACCAAATTTAGAAGAAAGTTGAAAGAATTTTTCCCTCCTTGTTTTGGGAGGTATGACAGCACAGAACATAGTGGCAGGACAGAAAGGAGCTTTGAGAAGATGCCTCGTCCATTCACCTGCCTACAGGGATGAACATACTACATACTCCCAGCAGAACGAGGCTGTTTCCAAAGTTCCCTAAATTCAGAAATACCACAATCTCTCTGTGAACTCAATCCCTACATTTGAGAACCTCTATTTTAAGGAAATTCTTCCTCTGGGTCTAACCACACTTCAGGAGCACGTGAGCTGTGTGATCACACAGGGCCCCACGTTTAGAAGGATCCCTCACTTGATTTAATGCTTTGCCATTGCCATCTTGAAATTCTTAATAATGTTATCTTTGAACTTGTGTTCTATAAGTGAAGTCCAATGGGAGAGAGAAGTGTTTCTGAGAGGGGAAGACATGCCCAATATGCATGGCCTTCTCCCTTTCTGTCCCATAAGCTTAGAATTCCATGGCCCCTGAATGACTGGGAGTCAGGGAGACTTAAAGCAAGTACAAGGAAGCTATGTTACATCTAGACTGATTAAGTGGGGCACTGGCAACCCTTCAAGGCTTTTCATTTGCCCCAAAAGTTGTTTTGAATGAAGAAAGGCAGCAATAGATTAATAAAACCAGGAATGACTAAGGCAGTCCATTATATCATGTTACTTCCCCGTATTATCCAACTATTACACTGAAAATGGTAACAGAAGGAAGGGGAAATAGAGTAACACAGAGTTCCTTTTCCTTTCTCTCCTTCCTTACTCATCAGTAAGCTGAAGGTGGACAGTGTTGGTAGATGTGTACATATCAAGAAGTGAAATAAAAACAGTTAATTTTATGCAATGATTCACAGTTCTTTAAGACCAAAATACATATGCATGTATGATCTACAAAATACAAATTACATAATTTGGGTGATTAATATTTGTATTAAGACTGGCATTGTACACTATAAAGAATAAGGGTAAAATTCACGCTAACAACTTGAATTTTTAATTTTCCTTCATTTAGAACAACATAAAATGGCATATAAAGCACCATGATGAAAGAGAGATGGAAGAAAGTAAAAGGCTTGTTTTGGTATCTGTTTTAACAACACTTTAGCACTTTTTCCTACTTTTTTGAACAAGGATCTATATTTTCATTTTGCACTGGGCTCTGTAAATTATATAGCTGGACCTGCCCTGCTTCCTCATGCTCCAGATTATATCTACTACATGTATTCTGACAAGTCAACTCTTGTTAGCTTTCACCTTTCTCTCCAGTCATTTACCCAACAAATATTGACTGTGCTATGGTCAGGCATTGTGTCAGATGCTGAGAATATAAAAATGAGTAAGATATAATTACACTCTATGGAGTTGCAACATGGGGGGTTAAGGGGGTAGAAGAATAAATAAAACAAGATGGGATTGGGAGGGAGAAAAGCCATAAGTGACTCTTGATCTCACAAAACAAACTGAGGGTTGCTGGGGGGAGGGGGGTTGGGAGAAGCGGGGTGGGGTTATGGACATTGGGAAGGGTGAGTGCTGTGAAGTGTGTAAACCTGGCGAGTCACAGACCTGTACCCCTGGGGATAAAAATATATTATATGTTTATTTAAAAAATATATATAATTCCACTCTATTCCATTATCTCATTTAATTCTTACTCAACTTATTGCATAAGTCCTATTATTGCTTCCAGCTTAGAGCTACAGAAGTAGAAATTTAGAACAGCTAGAAAACCTGCTCAGAAGGACTTTATCATCAAGTGGTGGAACCAGGAACTGAGGCCATCCACATATTTCTGACTACTTAATCTGAGTTCATAGTTATCATTCTTACTAATACACTCCTAATTGTACTGTTTTCTATTACTACAATCAATTTTAGCAGTAATTTTATTTTTTTAATCTATGAAAAAGGTGTACTCTAAATTCTTTTCCAATTTTTTCTTAGTATTTTGTTTAGGATATAAAATATAGTTTCATTTTTTTCATCTGACAATATTTTGACCCAATTATAGAAAATTACATTCAACTGACAAAGACTGTGATTTTCAAAATCTTGTTCATGACTTTGTTTGCTAAAATATAGTGTATTAGTTAAAAACATACGCTTTGAAAGCCACCAGACCTGGGCTCAAATCCTGGCTCTACCACCCACTAGTTTCCAAAAGGTACTTAACTCTCAAAGCCTAAATTTTTTCATATATAAAATGAGGATGAAAACAGTACCTTAACTACCTTATTGGGACATGTTTAAGATTAAATGAGATAATTCTTGTGAAACCCTTAAGATACCACCTGATGCCTACCTAGTAAGCACTCAAAAATGCTAGTTTTAGTACTATTATTTTTAGTCCTGTGTTCTCATAGCTGTGTTTAAAAATTAATTTTAAATGACTTTTTTCTTGAAATGGTTTCCTCCAATACAGAAAATTAAGTCCAGCAGTTTCTAATTTCTAAGAAGTGTATTATTTCTTTGTATTTAAAAGCATGCAAGAAGTTCCCCCAAAATGACACCTGGTAGTCATATAATCCTCTAAAATTCAAGGGCTCTAAAATATTTTTATTCATATAATCTTTAACCAAAAATTCCAAATATGAACCCTCATTTTCCCCTGTTTGGTTCTAAACTGTCTACTCAAAGAATCAAGAGTAAAGGAGTTTATACACTATACATAAAGAACTATATAAATGTAGCAAAATATTCTTGTCATTTAGCAAGGCTATCTCAGCTCTCCCTAACCCTAGAAGTGACACTTAAATTTAAGAACATTGTGCAAATTAAAATGGCTGAACTGTTTTCTCTGGTGGAAAAGGAAAGGATTAGCTAATCTGAAGGTTTACTGCCATTGCTCAGGCAGTCAAATGACTGTTTCCGTGGCTTTAAGTGATTGAAGAGCACATAAAAAATAGACTGAATACCACATAAAAATGGAGTATATACCTATTTTAAAAATAACTCTAGAAAAAAAAAGGTCTTTATTTGACATTTTTATTATGGTTTAAAGAAAAGAAAAACAGGACCTGGGTTTAAAAAAAAAAAAAAGCCTCCATCTGATACCTTAGAAAATATGATAGCCACGTGAGATCTTACTAAAATCACACCCTTTTCAATAATGACGGCTGTTACCACTACAGGCTTGTGAGTCCTTACCAATTCTTGAGTGTCCTGCTGCAGTGGCAGAAATGCTGCTTCCAGAATAGCAACCTGGTCAGGACTGAGCTTCTGCCACAGCCCAATCAGCAGAATCACCAGATGGGTGGCACTTCTCAGCTTGGTGAATGACTGGAACAGATTGTCTTGGTTTTCCTCTACCGCATCTGCTAGAGCGATTACCTGCAGAAATGACAAACTTCAGTTAGGGATAATTTCACAATTCTTGAGCCCTCAACAAATTACATTTGGCACACTCTTGTTTTTCTTTAAAACAAATTGATGAACTTTGTCTTCCACAAACACAAGCTATGTTGAGTAATAAAATAGTTATCATTCATCTGTTCACTTCCTTCTTTAAAAAAAAAAAAATCCCTAAGGTAATTCCAAACCCATATGGCCAGGAGATGAAAATATCCATGAAATCGGCTTAATGGGGACATTGTTCGGTGTCTGCTTCACCATCAACAGACCTTCTACAATATGTGATAATATAAGTAACCCTAATACAGTTACTTTAGTCTTTATTACTAGCCACAGAGATTGAGCAATTAAAAAATATCAAAATAGCCTCATTTGCCATGTAATTTAAAATAATGACGTCATTGTACCCTTTTAAGAAAATACTGCCTCTGATTATTATTCTTTACTTGTTACATGGTGCTGGGATATGCAGTATTTCTTTATTATAACTAAAAGGTAGATCATGTTCAAACATTTGACCAATTGAGTAATGTCATTTTTAACACAAATGTCAGGCACTAGCCCACAGGGATCTGAACGAAAAGAAAAAAAAATGTTCAGGGTGTGTTAGCTTTATAATGCCAAATCTACTTAGGATAAAATTGGCAGGAGCAGAATTGGCTCTTTTTTTTTTTTTTCATTCTCCTGAATAATCCTGTGGAAAAAAGAACTAAAGCAACAATTGGATGGAACATCCAAGACTGCCCATTGGTGTTTTATTTTAATGTCTTGGTGAATTTTGTGCTCATTAAAAGTAATGAACTGACTGGCTCAGAGGCACAAGGCGTCTGACAGCCCCCAGAACAGGAATAGTAAAAGCCAGGGCAATGTGAGCTCCTTTCTATCCGTCCCTGCCAGCTTGAAGAACTAGAACTTAGATGACTTTCAGAACTCTAGTGTACATGAACCATTTGGTGATATTTCATGGCTTATTGACCCTGGCCCAAAGGGCTTGTTAAAAAATCATCATTCAAACAAGTCAGGGTTTACAGCTGTGTGGTCTCCCAAATTCCATGTAACAACAGGGCTGTAGGGGGACAGTCCTCAGAGTATCTGGGAGATGATGGAAAAGAGATACAGTTTAGGAAAGACAAAGCAATTGAAGGTTCTTGCCTGACAATTCTGGGTAGACCAGGAATCTTCATCATTTGGTTGAGGGGTTGCAGGAGATAGAAAAGACAACCCAATTCACATTCAGATCTCCAGGGAGCCCTGGGAGTTTGGACCAAAGTCAGCATTACAATAAAATGCACTGCTTACTATGTACCTAATACTGTGCGACTTCCTTTCCATAGGTATTCAAAAAAGTACATATCTTATAATCCATAAGGATCCCATAATTTGTTGGACAGGAAACATACATATACAACTAATTAGTGGAAAGAAACATTACTGTAATAATGTCCTAATTGTGCAGAACAGAAAATAAGTATAAAAGAAGTTAGCAAAGGGACAGATTACTATGGGCCAGAGTTAATATCCCTGGGGCCTCTTTTACTCAAATGAGGCTTGGAACTCATCCCTTCCCTATTACTTCAAGAAGTCCCCTCTAAAAGACAGAGGCCACTTTCCTTAAATCAAAACACCTGGAATCATCTGCTTCTTTCCCCCACCCTCACCATGACTACAACTGACTCCTGTTAAATTCTGTATTTATTTTCTTTTCTTCCTGTGAGTGTTACCAATTAAGCCTCATTGTGAGGACCATCATATAACAACACAGATGCCTTGTCAATAAGCCCAAATCACACAAAGATCAAGGTCATAAACACCTCCTAAGTGCCAGGTATATGCAAGAATTTGCAGGAAGCACTCTAGGGAAATCAATGGTGACAAATCTAATCTCTACCTTCAGAGAGTTTATAATGGAGAAAGGAAAATACGTCAGAGGCAAAAGTTGATACTGTAGGGAAGACCCTACGAATGATAAAGGAGAATGCCATTAATATTATAATCATTAGGTTAATAATAATCCTTGTAATTAAGTGAGCATAGACTACATGCCAAACATTCTGCTGTGCCAGTACTACACACATGGATGCAAACTGTGCCTGTGTTTGGAAGGGCTCCATAATTGGTTTAATGCCCTGCTCTCTCTGTCTTGAAATTTTTCTTTCTTTCTTTTTTTTTTTTTTTTTAAGAGAGAGAGGGAGCAGGAGGAGGGGAAGAGAGACAGAGAGAATCTAAGCAGTCTTGACGCCTTGTGAGGAGCCCAATGTGGGCATGATCTCATGACCCTGAGATCAAACCTTAACCAAAATCAAGAGTCAGACACAACCAACTGAGCCACCCAAGTGCCCCTCTGTCTAGAAATTCTTAATAATTTTATTTTTGAACTTGTGTTTTATAAGTGAGGTTGATGAAAGAGTAAGAGACATGTACATGAGAAGAGGAGATAATGCTCATTAACTCACAGCATTAAATGTTCTTATATTTGCACTTAAAATTGGCATTGCACAATTGCACAAGACTAATGTTAAAATTCATGCTAACAACTTTAAATTTAAATTTTTTGTTACTTGGAATGGCATTAAATAGAAAATAAAAACAAATCAGCAAATGGAAAGGAAAAGCTTTGTATTTTAGTAGTTATTTCTAAAAGCATATTCTTCTGGCCTTTGAACAAGGGCCCTGCTTTTTCATTTTGCACAGGGAACTGCAAGTCAAATAGCCAGCCTGACCATCACCTTGCAAGTGAGAGACCAGGATTCACACTTGGAGTCTCTCACTTCAAAGCCTGCATGCAACCTGAAGCACCTTCTAGGTTCAGAGAAAGGCCTTACTGACTCTGGAGAACTTTAGGAAAGAAAACGTAGAGGAAGAAACAGTGGTGTGCTGGAACCAACTTGTCCAGCTCCTATAGGCTCCAGAGAAAGGACAGGTCGTTTGATTTTCAGTTTTGTATGTCAGCTATTAAACTTGGCCATTACTAAAAATTAAGTCACATAAACTTGAAATTAAATAAATTACACCAAAACAAGGGTAATAAATACTCAAAACTCATTGCTTCCTAATTAGTTTACTATTGTCGAGACCCTTGAGGTTATTTATGTTTATTGTATCTGTATGTTGAAAACACTCTGCAATGGTGGGCTATTGCCCATTTCTTCCCAGCTTTGCATTCAGTGACCTCACATTGGTAGACTGAAATCAGCCATGGCAGAAGTATTTACACATGAAAATCAACAAATGTTACAAAACTGTGCTTCCTCCCAACACCTCTCCTTCCCAGAGAACCAGCATGCCACTGAGAGAGGTATCAGAAATTCATCCTTAAGATGGGTAAGGGTGCTTTAAAAGTGTAGGAAACAACTTGAACAAATGCATTAAAACAGAAAAGTAGAGAGTGCTTGTTCAGGAAGGAGCAAATATCCCAGTTCGGGAACAGCATTTGATGAGATCAAAAAAAGGAAGAAAAAAAAAAAAAGGTAATCTGGGCAACTGTCACAGAGGAAATGGAATGTCAAGTGAAGAGCGTGCACTGAGCAGCGCAGGTCCTGGGTGGTGGTGGAGTACTATGAGTGTGGGTGTTCCCTGATGCAGGCTGCATTCAAAGCAGCTATCGATCATAGTAAACATTTGGGCATTTGCTGGGACTTAAAGTAAGGCTGTTATGCACGTTCCTCACTATCAAGGGAAAATTCTTACTAAGTGTAACAGCATGTCAGTTCATAGACCCACCCAACTTGCTAAACACAGCTGTGGTGGAAGAATGACTTCTCAGTGAGACAGCAGCCCAAGCCACAGGATCTTTCCTGAGCAAGGCCCAAAATACATTAATCTGAGAGAAGCATCGTTTCTCTAAGTTTCGGTCTTGCTAGTTATATTTCTGTGCCATTGTAGAAAGTCTGCCATCCCCCAACGGTCACAGAAATTGGAAAGAAATGGGATAAACAATTCCTTATGTAAATTACCCCCAAGGAAAATCTTCCTGACCTACTGGCCAGCATGAAATACTAAACAGATCTCCATGTTCTCAATTTAGTTCTACGTATAACAGCCAAGTTTACTTTGTTCTTCATAAGAGACAAATGAATTTAGAAGAATTAACATAGTAAAAAGGGCTGGAAAATATAGACCCACCAAGATTTAGATCTGTCCCACCAAGGCCTAAAGGATCTCGCTATTCACCTGGAACTGCAAAATGAGGCCAACCAGCTGCTAGGGCTTAAACCTGAAGGAGAGTGATTTTTCAGTGCTCATCACTGGCTGTGCAAGATGTATGTTCCCTGGGTGTTCAACAGAACTACAGAAAGGGAAGGGTTTAGGAAACAATAAATGCTAACGATTTCAAGCACAAATGTGTTGATGGCCTTTGTTTTGCTTTTTCGAATTGAAGGTTTCCAAATAAAATGGAGACCCCAAAGGACATCCGTGTCCAACTGCCATATCAGTTGATGCCAAAGTAATGAGGCAGAGGCCCAGGGAGCTGCTTGCAGGAAAATGCTCAACTCATAAAATGAGTGTGAAATTAATCCCAAATACTTCCAGCTGCCAAGATAGGCTCTAAAATTGGTTACAGGAAAGTAGCAGCAGCAACAGCAGAGTAGACATGAATCATACTATGTGAACACAGACATGTCCAATTTCTTCACATAAACTCACCATCAAAGCTGCCTCCAAATCCTATGTGTGGCACACAGAACCCTATTACATTGCTGCTTAGCTATCATTTACTAAGCCCTGACTGTGGGCAAAGCACTGTGTTAGTGCTGTCATAGCCAGATTACCACTTGGTCTTCAGGACTACCCTCTGAGATAGAAATTCTTGATCCCTGCAGCTGCCCTTTCCAGGTGAGGAAACAGAAGCTCAGTGCTCAGATGACCTTAGTGCCTGTGATCCTGAACTACAGCAGAGAGGCACCAGGTCTCAAGGCTGTCTCCTGATTCCCCACTGAGTACTTTTTCTTCTGCAATGGTACACAAATATATACAGTAGTCCCCTTAAAATAATAAGTAGGTTTTTATCTTGATAATCAAACAAAGATACTAAGGAAAAACACTACTAATACATTACATCCATAACAGGCATATGTGCTTTAGTTAAATTTCCCCATTGTTGGACTGTTACCATGAGGTCAACTCAAGTTGGAACTTCCAAGCTTATTTCTGCCCAAAGTCATAGTAAAAGAAAATTATTTCATCATTTGGAAAGGATGGGGAGGTTTTTCTTTCCTTAAAAAATTGTATTAGTTTCTATATAATTCAAAATTACGAAGACTTTAGAAATGAGCTATTTATTTACTACACCTGCTCCTTTAGTGAAGCTCATTTTTTAAAGGGATGACTCATTTATTGTCTACAAATCTCAGACTACAATCTTTTCAGTGGTCTAAGCAAGTTGATGTTATGTAATAATAACTGTCATCATTAACTGAGGGCTTCCTAGGAGCCAGACACTGCGCTAACCTCCTTAAGAGATTAGCTCATTTTATTGTCAAAACGATTATGAGGCAGGAACTAGTACTGCCCCCCATTTTAAAAATAAGGAGACAGAGGAGCTCCTGGGTGACTCAGCATCCGACTCTTGATTTAGGCTAAGGTCATGATCTCAGGGTCCTGAAACAAGCCCCGCATTAGGCTCCCAGTCAGTGGGGAGTCTGCTTCTCTCATTCTCCTTCTTCCTTTGCCCGTCCTTCCGCATGCACTCTCTCTCTCTAAAAATAAACAAATAAATCTTTTAAAAACTTAAGGAGACAGAAATATAGAGCAGTTAGTCAGCAGCAGAGCTGGAATTTATACCCAAGCAATCTGACCCAAGAAATGTCACCAAGTAACATCACCTGCATTGATTTTCTGCCTGCACATAGATTTCCTTATAGGTATATGTGGAACAAATTCTATCTGAAGCTTCCCAATGGCAGGTTTCCACTTTGCTGACATTCTAATACCTCCATATGAATTAAGATAGGTTTATTTTAATAAAAGGTTAGCATGGATGAATGAGTGAAGAAAACGGAATCATATGATATGGGTGAGTTTATACATCCCTTAGGGCTGAATATAGCAAGCTGTGCCAGGACCGCCTTCCCTAGGGAGCAACTTTATGTCACAGTGCAATTTACTTCCTTTTTCTAGGCCTCTAGTTTCATCACCTCCAAAATGTAGGGGTGGGAAATATGATCACTAACATCCAACATAGCTGTAAGTGCCAGATTCAAAAATGTTGAAATTACTTTTGAATATGTTGTTTTGAACTATCCATACCACTTCTTGTGTTTTTCGTTTAATATTTACTGATTTAGAGTTTTTAATCTATAAAATGACAGTAAGGATAATACTCATTTATTTTATAATTATAATCCTATGAGAATTAAATGAAAGAGGTAAGAAGATGGACAATACCAAGTGTTGGCAAGAACGTGGAGAAACTGGAACCCTCACATATTACTAGTGGTAATGTGATATGGCTCAGTCACTTTGGAAACAGGTTGGCAGTTCCTCAGAAAGGTAAACATTGAGTTGCATATGAGGCAGCAATTACAATCCAAGGTTTATACCACCAGAGAAGTGAAAATATATGCCTACTCAAAAATTCATTCCAAATGTTTATAGCAGCATGATTTATAATAGCCCCAAAGCAAAACAACTCAAATGTCTGTCCATCAACTAATGGATAAATTAAATGTGGCATATCTACATAATAGAATACCATTCAGCCATAAAAAGAAACTTATACATGCTACTACATGGATGAACCTTAAAAACATTCCATGGAGTTAAAGGAGCCAGCCACGAAGGACTGAATGTTGTATCATTCCCTTTACATGAGATGTCCAGAACAGGAAAATCTATAAACACTGTAAGTAGATCGGTGGTTGCTTAGGGTTGGGGGGTGGATAGTGGACAGGAGGGGAAAGGAAAGTGCCTCCTAATGGCACTGTGAATATGCTAAAAATATTAAATGGTACACTTTAAATGAGTGAATTTTATGTATATAAATTATTTCTCAAAACATTGTTAAAAATAATAAGAGAAGTAAAAAGTATATAAAGTATAACTCATGTAAGGTAGATAAGTTTACACAAATAAAGGCAAATTTTATTTGAGCAACAATTTTGATATGTTAATGGCCAAACCATATTGTAACTTGGGCTTAACAACATTCTGGATGACATAATAATCAAGTAACTTTTGAGTCAATTAGATATGTATGAATACTGGTAATGCTAATACTTACTAACTGTACAACCTTTGGCTTCTCTACCTTCCTCAGACTTAGTTTTCATCTACAAAATAGATTAAACGAATTGAGTTAACAACCTTTCTATTCATTTCTAATTTGTTTGGCTCCTGGTTACTATTTCTTAATACTCTATAGTTGAGGGCTCATTTCACTGTAGAAACATCAGGCAAATTCTACTTTATCTGTTAGGTTAACAAAGATACTGAAAAAAGGAAGACCCTTCTCTGGTACTTGAGGCACACTAGTGACTACTACCTCCTAAGGCAATGCAGGACAGCTGATCATTCTGCAGTATTCCCTGGCCCTCTCTGTGTGGTCCCTCAACAGAAGAGAATACTCATTTGTAGCCAAGTATAATAAAGTTTCAAAGTAAAATGTCACAAGACCACATATCAAATATATACTAAAAATTATGAAAGGTTACATGTATTGGATTCCTTTTTTTTATTCCTTTAGCAACTCTATTAAAACACACAAACACATACAAACATACAACTTTGCCTGTTATGACTTGTTCTCTAAAAATTCTCTGAGGCTTATCAGGGAGCTAGATATTGGATTTTTTTTTTTTAAGATTTTATTTATTTGTCAGAGAGAGGGAGAGCGAGCGAGCACAGGCAGACAGAATGGCAGGCAGAGGGAGAAGCAGGCTCCCCGCTGAGCAAGGAGCCTGATGTGGAACTTGATCCCAGGATGCTGGGATCATGACCTGAGCCGAAGGCAGCTGCTTAACCAACTGAGCCACCCAGGCGTCCCATGTTGGATGTTTTTAAATACCTTATTGAAAATGCTAGCAAATTTGGTGATTTAAATAAGATGTTTACTAAGTATACTACGATAAGACAGACGGAAAACAAAACTCATACTTAGCCCAGAAACTTCCAGTGTAAAAAGAGCAATTAATAAGTTCCCACAATGCCCACAATTTTCTAATACTCAGTAAACAGTGGGTGTCCCATAAATGCTGGCTGAGTCCATCTAAAACTCCAGCACAACTAAACAGCCTCTTAAATCCTAGACACACTCAATCAGGCGTTGTCAGGCTCCCAATTTGAATGGAACCCAAATAATGTCACATGGAAACAACATATCTACCTCAATATATCTGTCATCTACTTAAAAAAAAAAAAATCCATCAGTTCTTCTTTAACCACGGCTCCTAACACCAGGCTAAAGACAGCTATAATGACTGCTGAAATGAATTTTTTGTTCACATGGCTTCCCTTTTGTCAGAAAGACACACTTTCAGTCTACGGGAGATTTGGAAGGAGCCAAGAAAAAGGGCATACTTCCCACACAACGATGTTATTTGCGATGGTTTTTGCTGCAGACTCCAACATGGGAAAGCCCCTGCACTAAGGAAGAAGAAAAAATTTACCATGTCTAAACTTCTACTTTGGCTGAAAAGATCCAATTTGTATCCAAAAGAATTGTGCTTTTAATAGAAAAAGTGAAGTAAGGTTCAAAATGAAAAGAGAAAGGGTGTGATGATTCAAATGCCAAATAAGCATGTAAGAAGTGCTTCATTATCTGTGTGCTGAACTTTTAACTAGATAAAAGAGAACCCAGGTTTTTAACTGGAAGGCATAGAAAGAATCTAATTCTTAGCTACTTTTACTACTGTGTTATTTTGTATAAATAGAACAGGAGGCTAGATTACATTCTATTACTCTTCTCATGGAGTAAAAACTAGGATTCCCCTATAACAAGCATTTAGCTGAAATTCCTAAACCAAACCCAGGATTAGAATATATTTTTAACCATGCTATCATTTGGGGAGCTATTAAAACAATAGAGAAAATGTAGCCTTAGTTAAAAAACAAAAAAATTCAGTCACACATGGTTTGTCTTCATAAAAAGAGACCTGCTAATTGGCCAAGTCACCTGATGCTTTGGAACATCGAGATATGATCATTGACTTTTAGAAGTCATGATGGTTTTACTGGTCTAGGATTATAATTTTCCTTAACACCAATCTACATTTGCCAAATGCCTTGAGAATTCATTTAAAACTGGTTTTAGAAAAACAAATTATTCCTGAGAAATTTCTTTATACTATATAGTATAGGACACCCCCCCTTTTTTTTCTTTTTTAATGTTCTGGCCAGAAGAATATGAAAGGTAGGCAGTGCTGGAATATAGACTTTGGCTGGGACTTTTAAAACATATAGCACTGATACATAAAAATATTAAATGAGAATGACAATAAATCATTTGCAAGTGACACAAGGACAAATTTTGCTCTTTCTGCAAAGTTTATTCACCAAATATACATGTAACTTAATCAGCTGAAAGGAAACTAACTCCAATGCTTGGCTAATATAATGCTAAAAATACAACTGATCTCAAACCTGATTACTATTTTTACCTTCCCCCCACCTCCACTCCACTGCTGACCAAATTTTTACCCCTTTCCATAAAATTACCTATTATAGCCAAGTGAAAACCCAATTTAAAAAATAATAATTAATGGAATCAAGCTGTAAAATAAAAGAATGAATGCTCTCTGGACCATGGCTACTCATTGAACAGATCGCTATTAAAGCTGGAATCTATAGTTGGCAATGTCAGAGCTCATTTTACAAACCCTGGAGAATGCCACAGTTATCACCGTCCAAAAACAACATTCAAGAGGTCTGATCTGAATAGCTCCTAAGTTTAGAATATTTTAGACCACATTCCTACAGGCAGACATGTCAGTAATTATGGAGCCACCCACGCAGCCTTGAGTGCCATCTCCAGTGAAGGCAAATGATGGGGAGATGGGTACTTGGTTGGTTATCCTAATAGCACTCCTTCAGCTAAAGGCTGCTAATGCTAAGACACATTATCACATGTAATCAATTAAGGAATGCTGATAATCCACCCAAAAAGGCAAAACGAGAAACTGAAGACCCCAGCAGTGCTGATGATGGTATTGAGCATTTCCTTCATTCCAGAGTTTGAGAGGTAAATGTGGCATTTTCACAAGAGTGAATTGTTGAATTTTCTCTATGTATCTTCTTTTAAAATTATACCTAGTTTTTCAGAGTCCATATCTCTTGAACATCAATGGTTTTTATCTTTTTTTTTTTTTAAGACAAAATACATAGTTAAACCACTACTATCCAATAGTACTTTGGCAAGACATGTACAGGGCTATATGGTTCAGACCACATGGAAATAATACAAAAGTCAATCAGTGGCACTTCCTGGTTTCATATGAAGTGAAACAAGGGTAAACTATTGGTATTTCTACAACAATAGGTTGTTAGGATATTATAATTGGAAGGGGCCTTGCTGAAGATAAGTTGTACCTGATTTCTTCTGTGTTGTAAACTCATCCAGGCCAAAGATTGTTTTACTGTTCGGTGTACCCCTTCCATAGCCTTAGTCCTATAGTAGGCATTTAATGTATGTCTACTATACTGAAGTAAAATAAAAAGCCTGACAACTCAGTATCATAAGAATGTCCATCAAGGTAGCAATTTATAGGGGTGCCTGGGTGGCTCCATCAGCTAAGTGGCCAGCTCTTGACTTCGGCTCAGGTCACGATTTCAGGGTCCTTGGATGGAGCCAGACATTGGGCTCTGCACTCAGTGGGGATTCTGCATGAGGATTTTTTCTCTCTCTCTTACCAATACCCCCCAACACCATTCTCGGGTTCTCTCTTTCTCTAAAATAAATTAAATAAATCTTAAAAAAAAAAAAAAAGACAGCAATTTATAGGAGCACTACTTGGGCAACGGAAACCCATCCCTACATCCAGGTGGACAAGACCAAGGCCTACCATTTTTAAAAGGCTTTTATATGCTATTTATTGGGTCTACCATAGGTATTAAGTAGCTAGGCTCTAAATTCATACCTTCAACAGGTATTGCATTACAATGAACTAAATTCATTCAAGTCTTTACCATGAAGTTTATGTGATGAATGTTACAAAGCCTATAATTTAACTTTAAAATATATCATCATAGAAAAGGTCATTTGATGTAAGCAGTTGAGTCAGTCTAAGCTACACTCCAGAGCACGTTCTCAACCTTGTCACTAATGACAGTTAGAACCAAATAATTTTTTGTTGCAGGGGCCTGTCCTGGGCACTGTTAGAAGTCTAGCAATACTCTGGACTCTATAAATTTGATGTCAATAGCACCCTCCTCCGAGTTGTGGCAACCAAAAATGTCTTGGGACACTGCTAAGTATCTCCTTAGGGAAAAAAATCACCCTGGTTGAGAATCACGGCTCTAGAGTTGGAGTTTGTCCTCAAAAGATCTACCCTTCTATAATTAGAAGCAAAGCTCACATGTCAGAGAGCACTACACAAGCACTTAAGCTATTGGGGTCTCCAACCAATACCAAAGACTTTTGAATTACCATTACGAATTTCAGAAATAAGTTCTGATTAGGGAGATCAGAGGTTGGATAATCAGCAATATGTGTGTTAGAAACAGATTCACTGGCAAAATCATCAGTATTAAGATACCTGAATTGGCAGAATATTTTTACACTCATACTTTTCCTTGCATAAAAGAGGGATAAGAGGGATAAAAGAGGGATTACTGTCCTACCTGCCTCAATGAATCTTTCCAGAAAGGTGGTATTCTAGTGCCTACAAGACATAGATTTGAACTTTACCCAGCCTACTACAATACAGGCTGCAAGAATTGTTCCATGCTTATAACAGGTATTTAATAAATGTCTTTGTGTAAGGCAAAATTTAACTATGAGCCTTACTTCCATTAGAGCCAAAGAGAATGGTTACAGGGAAATGGTTTATTCTCATCCACCTCAAGCTTTTTGATGGCTATTGTTACTTACTTAAGAATTCTGACATGACGGAATCATCTCAAAAAAAAGAATTCTGACATGACCAAATTGGCAAAATGGTGTACAAGGTCAATTAAGTGCTAAGTGATAGAGATACATGCGATTTAAGGGCTGCCTGCAAAAATCTAACAGTAAGGAAAACAAATATATTAATAAAAACAATAACTTCTGCTTACTATGTGTCCACTATGGGCCAGGTACATTCCTAAAAAGTCAATGGATATTATTACTAAACCTTTCAATAATACATTAGGTAATTATTATTTTTGTCTTACAAAGAAAACAAGGTTCAGAGAAGTTAAATAACTCGTTCAAAATCACACAGCAGTGCCAAATCAAACCAGGTGTGCCTGAAACCTCCAAAGCTCAAGCATTTCCCAGCCTACTACACTATAGCCTTAAACACACACACACACACACACACACACACACACACACACACACACGATACAAATGACTATTAGGTTGAGTTAACATAAGAAAATCTATAAACAAGTCTTCCCCACCAATCTGATTTCCTAGGGATGAAGGCCTACAGACTCTTCTATTTGTCCTTTTAAATAAATCCACATTTGAATGCCTTTGGTTCAGAATAGCACTGACAATGTGAACATCACTCCTACTACCTTCCACCCGCATCTCTGTTACTTCTCTGGCCCAGTTTGCAACCCCTGCAATACTCACAAACTTTTCACACATAAAACAACTACAAGAGGGAGAAACAGAAATCATCCACATGACAAATGATTAAATCTGAATCTGGGCTCTGGTCCTGTCCTACCACTCCCTGTAGTTTTGACACTGAAAGAGTCTCCTCATCTCTTGAAACTTCAGCTTTCTCCTCCATAAAAAAAGACATATTCACTGTGGAGCTCAAATGAGATGCAACATAAATGTGTTTGTCATGGGGGTGCCTAGATGGCTCAGTGGGTTAAAGCCTCTGCCTTTGGCTCAGGTCATGATCCCAGGGTCCTGGGATTAAGCCCCGCACCCGCACCCGGGCTCTCTGCTCAGCAGGGAGCCTACTTCCCCTTTCTCTCTGCCTCTCTGCCTACTTGTGATCTCTGTCTGTCATATAAATAAATAAAATCTTTAAAAAAAAAAAAGTGTTTGTCACAACACCTAGCACACAGTAAGCATTCAATTGAGCTTAGCACTGTTATTATTATTATTAATTTTTCCCTGGCTAAATACCCAACCAACAAACTTCTTATTAAAACAAAACAGGGCAACAACAAAAAAACCCATTATATACAGTAACAACCCCCCCCTTCCATCTTAGTTTACACAGTCCCAATAACTTCAGCATCTCTTCATGGGACTTATTAAGCACACAAGTTACAAATATTATTTACCAACATGTGTAGCATAATTCCCACACCCTACACTTTCAAAGCACCTGTATGTCCCCATCCATTATATCCATTACATTCAGAACAACTTGTTTGATCATTTTAAGCTCTGGGAAGGAAGGAACTGTGTTTTGTCTTATTTACTGCTATGTCCCCTGCCACCTAGTACAGGGTCTAACACACAGCAGGGTTCAACAAATACCTGAATTAATTAAAATAAGTTCCATCTAGCATATCTTGGAAAAGTAGCATGTTGGCTTACCACAACTATCAGAGGTTTCTCTCAAACGTAAAGCTAAGGGGCACCTGGGTGGCTCAGTGGGTTGGGCCTCTGCCTTCGGCTCGGTTCATGATCTCGGGGTCCTGGGATCGAGTCCTGCATCAGGATCTCTGCTCAGCAGGGAGCCTGGTTCCCCCTCTCTCCCTGCCTGCCTCTCTGCCTGCTTGTGATCTCTCTCTCTCTCTCTCTCTGTGCCAAATAAATAAATAAAATCTTTTAAAAAAAGAAGTAAACCTAATACCTAGCATACCAGTTGTGATGCCCAGCAAACAGCACATTTCCTTAATTCTATAATGTACTTTGTTTTTTAGGTGCTAACATACACACACACTCTAATGATTTTCAAATCATAATGTGTCTTATCTCTGTTCATTTAATGTGCTAATTTTACTTTTTTTATTTTCAAAGGTAATCAAATCAACAATGGGCCTTAAAAATAATGTACTAGGGGCACCTGGGTGGTTTACTCTCTTAAGCGTCAGACTCTTGATTTCAGCTCAGGTCATGATCTCAAGGTCATGGGATCAAGCCCCACATCAGGCTCTGAGCTGAGCATGGAGCCTGCTTAAGATTCTCTCTCCCTTTGCCCCCTCCTCCTCCACATCTCTAAAAACAAAAATAAAAACATAAAATCTTAGAATCTATTGAATACATTTTTGTTTGATATTTTGTTTGGAATCATACTTCCCAATGCCAGGTTCTTCATCCAGTTCCCAAAAAATAACTGTTTCTAGGGCATTCCCTAGCTGCCCCTTGCGGGGTATTCTCTCTTCTTTTCTTCTTTTTTTAAGCTTTTATTTAAGTTCTAGTTAGTTAACACACAGTATAATATTAGTTTCAGGTGTACAATGCAGTGATTTAACATTTCATACAACACTGGGTGATCATCACCACAAGCACATTCCTTAATCCCCATCGCCTATGTAACCCATACCTCCCACCCACCTCCCTTCTGATAACTATCAGTTTTTTCTTTATAGTTAAGAGTTGGTTTCTTGGATTCTCTCTCTCTCTCTCTCTCTCTATCCCCTTTGCTCATTTGTTTTATTTCTTAAATTCCACATATGAGTGAAATCATACAGTATTTGTCTTTCTCTGACTGACTCAATTCCCTTAGCATAATACTCTCTAGCTCCTCCATGTCATTGCTAATGGCAAGATTTCATTCCTTTTTTGGCTGAGTAATATTTTATTATATATATGTATATTATACACACACACACACACACACACACACATAATTGTGTGTGTGTAATATATACAACCACACATCATTTTTATCATTCATCAGCCAACGGACAGTTGGGCCGTTTTCATAAAGGTCCCCTCAGCCTTCCCCACCCTTCCCAGTGGGACCTAATGCTCTTCATAACAAAATTGTGCAGTAGAGTTGCTAGATTCACTTTAGTCATGATGAAACTGAGGCCCTTTCTGAAAGGTTTGAAAGACTGTCCATAAACATGCAGCCAGATTCAAACCCAGGTCTTAGAGCCCATGTTCCTCTACTGCATCCCCTGTTGCTACAGAACCTTAGCTCCATGGAGCTAGAAAATTCACTTCTGCAAACTTTTCACTAACTTTTAAAAATTTAATTCTGCTTTCTTATGATTTCAATAAAAAAAATCCATTTAGGGAAGTTAATAAAGTGTAATTCTTATGAATAAAGGCTACGATTGATTTACCCTAGTAAACATTCATGAGACTTTTCACACTTAAAAAGTAATTTTTAATAACTATTTGCAAAATGACCTTGAGCTACAAAATTAGCCAAAAGATAGTAAATATCTATGTACATTTCTAATAAAGACCAGAATAACATAAACAGGAAAAGGACCCACAATGGTTTCAGTCCTGACATCAATATTCTCATTTAAAGTTTCCCCTTTTAAACAAAACACACAAATAAAAACAAAAATAAAACAGGTAGAAAAAAAAAATTGTTTGCCTCAACCAAAAAAAAAAAAAAAAAAGGAAGAAAGTAAAACAAAACACAAGCAAATAAATGTGGTATATATTAAAATGAGACCTTTTCTTGAAATGTCCAAGTTTGAGTTTGATAGGATGAGAGGTCCCTCTAAACCCAACATCTATCTTTTCTTCCTTCTAAGTAGCTGAAAAAGACTATATGAGGAAGATTGCATCTGATGAGAGAAGTATGGGTTACAAACTAGTTTTAAAAATAACTCACTTTTTAGTTTACTTAAATCAAACAGGTGCCACAGTCAAATAAGAATCCTCCAAGAGAGTCCATTTACCAGAAATCTGAATCCATTTTCAGGGAATAACAAAAGAAAAAGATTATCATCATACCAGGAACTGATTCACACAGCCACTTTTTGTTTAAACTCTTGGTATTAATATCCAAAAATGTGATAATGAGTTGAATTTGGATAAAATAACAGCTATCACCCAAACTATCCAGAGAAGAGATTTAAAATCTGGGGATATAATGCCATGTTGGCACTTAAGGCCCACAAGAGTGATGGGAAAGATTACAGTATAGCCTGTGAACCCTCTGGAAGCAGTTCTTTGTTTCAGCTCTCTAGAGTTTTACCCTGCAGCCATCATTTTAATTCTACTAAGAACACCTTAGAAAAGTAGGGTTTAATAGTCCTTAGAAAAATTATGGTTTGATGATTAAAAAATAATATTATGAAAGATTATACACATTATTAGGAAACTGCTCACCATAAGAGGTCCTGGATGTCCGAAATCCATTCTGGCAGAAGAAAGGGAAAACATAAACATTGCATAAAAAGAAACTGATATGAGGGCATAGGTGTGGTCTGCTGGAGGAAAGAAGAGATTCTGAAGTTGGTGGTGGTAAGTCTCTCCATAAAATGGGATTATAATCTAGCTTTATTTTGACTTTCTATTTTCTTAGAAACTGAGTAATTTTCTTTACTATCATGGTTTTCTAATTTGTATAGGTGATTTAATGTATACTTTTTTAGTCTACCAAATCTCTGACATTGATGATTATTTTCCCCTTGATCACTAGGATGTGATACTGGGACATCAAGTTGAGATGTTATATTAAAAGGGACAGGAGAGGCAAGTGAAATGAAAGCCCTGAGCCTCTACCTAACCCTTTTCAGGTTGACCATAAGGTTTCTGTTCCCTAATGACTGAGAAAAACACAATTTATAAAGGACGAAGACCCAGACATATCAACTGGCCACTCTGGCGAGAGTGACTGGGAAACCAGGAACCAAAGTATGGTCATGGATGAAAGGGGAAAAGAAATGGCCCAAACCACTTCTTCCAGCAGCAAAAAATCTGTCTCCAGCTCAGGTCATAATTCAGAGATCCTGGGATTGAGCTCCCATTGGACTCCTTGCTCAGCAAGGAGCCTGCTTCTTTCTCTCCTTCTGCCTGCCGCTCCTCCTGCTCGTGCTATCTCTCTCTCTCTCTCTCTCTGTCAAATGAATAATTAAAATCTTTAAAAAAAAAAAAAAGATTGCTAGGTATGCTAGAAAGAACACAAGGCCTTTGACTTAACAATTTTACTCCCAATTTTGTTGTTTCTCCAAATATTCTTAATATATTCCAGACTGAGACCTACTATTCCACTAATTTATAAGGAAAGAATATAGTATCAGTATCTTGTCTGGAAAAAAAAAATAGCATCTGGGACAAATTTCTGTTTAAGAAATGAGGACACCAATGGATTACAATGAATCTTTTGCCATATGTCCTTAAACAAAGAATACTAATATTTAAGAGTAAAGATTTGTCAGATTATACAGAAGTAGAGGGGGCATTCAATAGTTGGGTTCAACAGATTTTCAGTACCAAAAAATTTTATAGTAAGAACTTTTGCTTTCTGTAATAGTGGTATTGAATTTCAAATTCTAAAATAAAACATGTCACTGACTTGGGTGGGACATGCACATGATGAGGACATAGGGTAAGACACCACTGAACAAGTCACAAATTCAACTTGTTCTCAATAAAAGATATTACTGGCTATTACAATGAAAAAAACAATGTTTTCTTGGCTGGTAAGAGTGCCAGTGAATATCAGCTTTGGTCTCAAGAAGCTAAAGAGATTAGGGGATAGAAAAAGGCTTCCTTGAAGAATCCCACTATTCACCTGAACAGTTACCAGGGCCACCTCTGAAAGGCAACTGGTTTGTGGCAGAAAGACAGAAGTTACTGAGATTTCTTTCACCATCTATAAAAACAACAACAATAACACATTGGCTTCTATGTTGGGTGAGGAAAAAGAGCAGGATCTCAGCTTTGTCCCCCAAACTTCACAATTCTGAAACAAACCTATGTCTTAAAAATCCACACCTCTAAAAGTTAGTCAAGGATCCCCGAATGTGTGAGGACATAACAAATCAAATCAAAGATTTGAGCTTGGTGATTACAGTGTCCAAAAAGAACACCCAGTCTTTCCATCTCGGGCCCAGTCAATATTGAAAGTAATATTCTCTTCATGGAGTATAAAGATTTTCTGCTCAAGGCCAAGGACCAGATTATTTTAAGATAGCCTACCAATTATCAAATATTTAAGTCTGTGTTTAAGCTCGTTCCCAGAGAAAATAAAGGTGTTTATTCTTCATTTAGAATTCATGGCTTATTTGAGCTATGAGATTAAAATATAAAATTGCCCCTTTTCTTGATTTCTATCCAGAATCTGGCTTACTAATCCACCTTTAGAATGGAGATAAATAACATACTTTAATCTAAAGGAAACGAATAAATCCCATTTCCATTCCAGAACAACCCAGAAACAGAAACAGTGAAGTGTGTATGGCCCAAACAACAAAAGGGTCTTATCCTCTAAAAGCCATTGAAGCACTAATGCTTTAAATCCCAACATTTCTGCCAAAGTCTATAGAACCTGGAAAGATACAGGTTTAATACCATATAATTTCCACTGAACTGGAAATGGTGTGGTTTCTAACATAGTTTCAGCAGACAAATTTAAGGCTGGCTAACTCTTAAATTGAAAGAAACATATTCTAAAATTAGTAATTAGGAGAAGGAAAAGACCAGTATAATTAGAAGCTCTAAAAGGTACTACTAAACATAACGTTATTTCCAGGATATCCCTTTCTGTCTCAATTATACAACTGTATTTTCTATTTTGAGCCATCCTTCATGGCATCTCATCTATGTTATTAGTTAAACTTAAAAAATAGGCCACCACAGCTTTGGAAAGAAACAGATCCCTTTTTAAAATTTGGATTTAAAAAGGAAAGAGAGTTACAACCAAAAGACCAATCGCAATGGGATACATGAGTATCAGTGATGTACATTTTTCTTCCCATTCTAGGCAACATGGTAGTCAACCAACAGGGAGACCCTTTCTCTCCCACTCAATAAGCACCTGCACATAACTAGAGGTTCCTCTATTTCCTGTAACTCTTACCGTCACACTCTCTAAAAGGAGCACAAACCATACTTGTCCATTTTCATCAAGAATATATGAGAGGGGCGCCTGGGTGGCTCAGTGGATTAAGCCGCTGCCTTCGGCTCAGGTCATGATCTCAGGGTCCTGGGATCGAGTCCCGCATCGGGCTCTCTGCTCAGCAGGGAGCCTGCTTCCCTCTCTCTCTCTCTCTCTGGCTGCCTCTCTGTCTACTTGGGATTTCTTTCTGTCAAATAAATAAATAAATCTTTAAAAAAAAAAAAGAATATATGAGAATTGAGAAGATTTTTTTTTCAAGAATGTTAAATTCTGAGATAGAAAAATCACAATTTTAGCCACCAGCCCCATGCTTGTACTCTTTTTTATTTTTTATTTTTTTGAGATTTTATTTATTTATTTATTTTTGACAGAGACACAGCAACAGAGGGAACACAAGCAGGGGAAGTGAGAGAGGGAAAAGCCGGCTTCCCACTGAGCAGGGAGCTTGATACGAGGCTCAATCCCAGGACTCTGGGATCATGATTTTAGTCGAAGGCAGACGCTTAACCACTGAGCAACCAGGTGCCCCCCCATGCTTATACTCTAATCTCTGTTCCCCGATATAACTCACTACTAACTACTACTCGAGCTGCTGCTTCATATATTTATACAATAGTTCCAGATAGTAACATTAATAAGCCAACTGTCTAATAAAAATTATCCCAATTTGCAGGGGGCACAACCCTCCCAAGTTTGCTACTTATAATAATGGCTCAAAATCTCAGCATCATATTTAACTCACAATTCCTCCTGTATTCACTTAAATATTAAGTAAGTCACCAAGGACTTTCAGTTCTACCTTCAAAATATCTCCCTGTATGTATTTCTTCCTCTCCACTCCAACCACCACTATCCTCAAATCACCTCTAGTTCACTGAAGCAGACATCAGGTAAACTGAGAAAGAGGAGAAAAGATCACTCAGACTATGCTAAAGAGAGTGATTATTAATATTTTAGGAAATACCTTTTCAGATAATTCCTTCTGAAACTAGCTCCACATATCCAGATATGTATATAAGTTTACATGAATCTGACCATATTTTAGATGCTTTCCTTATTTTATGCAACATTATACAATAAATATTATACCATACCATATAATTTAATTTTAAATATAATTTTCTAAATTTATAGTTCCTAAGTGATCTAATCCTCATTTTATAGAAAAGAAATACATGTGTGGAAGTTACAGGTCTTACCCATGCTATGGAATAATTTAATAAAAATATTCAGTCTCCCCAATCTTACCAGTGTTTATCTTACTTAATCTCAATTCATACTAGCTCTCCTATATCAGCCTTTTTTAAAATTTTATTTTATTTATTTATTTGACAGAGATCACTAGTAGGCAGAGAGGCAGGCCGGGGGTGGAGGGAAAGAAGGCTCCTTGCTGAGCAGAAAGCCCAACATGGGGCTCAATCCCAGGACCCTGAGATCATGACCTGAGACAAAGGCAGAGGCTTAACCCACTGAGCCACCCAGGCACCCCTATATCAGCCTTTTTACCAAAATAATTTAGTCCACTCATCATTTCTCAGGCACCTCAAGTATCTCCACTAATATACATTAACTTTGTATTCTTCCTTCTGCTATAAATCCTCTTCTGAATCTCCTCTTAAATGTGCATCCTTCCCTAAAAATTAAACAGAAGTTTTGCCTTCATTTATGCATTCATGACTCATTCATTCAACATATATTTACTCTGTATTGTGCCCCAGTGCTAAAGATTCAGAGTTCAACAATACACACATCGGCCCTGCCCCTAAACAATTTATCCACTATTGATCAAGAAAGACTATTACACAAGTAATAGCACAAAAGTGTGATAAACATTAGGTAAAGATGCATGACAGAGACCCATGGGGCAGCCAATACCAAACTATATGGTATGGTATAATATTTATTGTATAATGTCCATAAAATAAGGAAAGCATCTAAAATATGGTCAGATTCATGTAAACTTATATACATATCTGGATATGTGGAGCTAGTTTCAGAAGGAATTATCTGAAAAGGTATTTCCTAAAATATTAATAATCACTCTCTTTAGCATAGTCTGAGTGATCTTTTTCTCCTCTTTTCTCCTCTGTGATGCTTGAAAAGACATCCTGGTTCATGGTATCTCCTCCTAGATTAGAATTCCTCTGTCATTTATTTATTTATTACCTGTACTATTCATTTTAAACCTTAGTCTATGCTCTCTTATACCATAATTTACCATAATTTACCTTCTTCTCTATTTAAACAATTAGTTTCCATAAATATGAAGAACTTATTTTATCCTTCTTTTGCACTCTTAGATATTAGTACAGACCCTTGCAATAAGCAATAGTGTATTGTTACTGTCATTGCTTACATTGAGAAATAAGAATTTGTCTATGACTAGAAATACCACGCTTCTAATAATTTAAAATATTTTTTATCATTTGCAGCTTCTTCATATTCCTAATTTGTTTCTAGAGTTTAGAGTTTAAGCAACTCTCTACCAAGACTTCCCTCTCTAGCACACTCATGAGTACTAGTACATGAAAACAATGCTAGGACGCCTCCTCCTTTTAGCCATGTTGGGCTAAAAGTCAATAAGCTTGGCACCCAAAGTTCTGAAATCCTTCAAAAAAGACAGAACTGCTTGCTATATTGTACAGCCACATCCTGAACCTGGCCTAATTGGTTTGCTTAATAATACTGATTCTAGGAATATAACTTACTAGTAAGTGGACAGTAAAATAACATAATCAATCAAGAATAAATTATGTTTGATGGAAACAAAAACATCATATTTAAATAGCTCAAAAAAAACATTAAAAATTTGCTTCTGTTGCTAATTTGGAAGAATAATCTATATTGACTATTTTGCAGACATGTCAAGATTGTCTAAACGAAGTATGACTGATTATACATCTACAAACAGTCATAAAAAGCAAAATATCTGGTTCTAATGAATCATGTTCTGATTTATGTAGAATGAAAGAAATAAAACAAACAAAAAACCTGGAATCAACTCCCAAGTAAAAAAAAATTACAAATAAATTGCTAACTAACCTTCTTGATTGTTTTGACTGTCAAAGCTTCCAATAACACCTCTTATTCTGAAATAAAACTATATTTAATATACTTTTTTGTTTCCCTCACTAAAATATTTGAAATTCTTACTCTTTTTTTAGTTAAATAATTCTAAGTTTATTGTACCTTGCATCAGCTACTATATTCTACATGATAGAATTCTGTAATCATTCTGTAAGAAATGTAAGAATTAGTGTGACCTTATCAATCCCACAGTCAGAAAACTATAATGGCTCTCAATTGCTTCACAAATGAAAAATAAAATTATAAAACCTGACATGTTTCTAAAAACCCTAACTTTTTCTTTAACCTAGAGGTTAAAGCCAAGAATAGAGTTTGGGGGTCAGGAAGTCCCCTAAAACTGAAAGTAACAATTTGGGTGATTTTATATACTTTTCTAGAGGAAAGAGCCCATAGCTTTCAGAGTCCCACTGGAGTCTCTGACCTCGGAAAAGGTTCACAAGTATAATTTTAATATTCCCCTTTCACCACCTCCATCATATTTAATGGCCCACATCCATTATTATTTCACAGATCTGGAATTTCTAGCAGTCAAGAAAAACCTACCTGCTGCCTTAAAGCAAGAGACCTATGATTTCCTTCACTTAAAACACCCTAACCCTCACAAAGCTCTCTTTGAGATTCCCTCTTCCACCAATCCATCCTACCAGGTCTCACCCACCCAATTCACCCTGATATATCAGAGTTACCAATCTTCAACTGTTGACAGATGACTCAGCCAACTACTTGGCTGAGGACACTGGGCCAGTCCACCTGAATTGGGAGCAAATGTGTTCACAGGGGTTTTTCGGGGACACATTCCCCAGGTTGCCATGCTACAAGATCTTTCCAAGACAAGTGTTGAAATGAAACAAATAACTTCAGTGATAAAAACTGAAAGCATCCAAAGCTAGAATAATAAGGTATTTTAAGGCAAGTTGGGTCCTATATCACCCTCTATGTCATACCATATCGTATACAGCTCTAACAGTTAAAGGATAATCTTTGGCTCCAAAATGAATTCCAATAAAAAGGTCTTCAAATCTACACAATAGCAATTAATGTTAAAATTCATAAATAACGTGTAATCTTAAATGAATGAAATAAGTATTGCTTTTCTCTGTTATTACTTCAATTTTACTTAAGGCAAGTTACCTGACAAATCTAACAGGCAACCCAAACTATTTTTAGGAACTTAGCAGGATATAAGTGACAAATAAAACACATTTCCACATCTCACACCAAATGTTTCCAACTTCTTGGATCTAAGAAATTTAGAACTAATGAATGAACAGCACAGCCACCCACAGAAAAGTTGAAATGTTAAATAGAAGACCTTTTGTTTTTTTGCCAAATATTTTAACAATTAACATGTCATGATTAGTATTTCCTGACTTTTTTTCCCCATATCTCTCAGAAGACTGCTCTCTTCTTCCAAAAAGCAAACAAAAATGAAACACAAAGTAAGTTATCCTACAAAAGTTTCAATTGATACTCCCTCCCATTCCTTACATCTATTCCACTGTGAGGACTTGTGTTTGCATAATTCCTAGTAACTTTGATGAATTAGCTAATGCTCTTCTAGAAGCCCACTATTTACAGTCCATGATTAAAATGCCCATAGCTAATAACATATCTGTGGGAAAAACCTAATGCTATACTTTCTCATTCACAGTGCTTGGGGACACTGTGTGATAAGGCATGCTGAGCTAGTAGTACCTGCCATAGGCTGATTAAATCCACAGAATTGAGAGAATTTTTCTTACTCTTCTTAAGATTGAAACTGTGACATTCACGAAAGCTTTTTTTTTTTTTTAAGTTATAACCTCTATGAGATATTAAGGTATGGGTATGTGTGTTAATTTATATATACTTTAAAGCAGTCACATTCACGGTAAACAAATTAGGAGGAAAAAAGAGGTGTTTCAGAAAGCAATAGTCAAATGGGCTTTTTCCTTTGGTATACACTTTCATCCTTATTCCATGTAGAAACATATTTTTAGGACCTGTAGCTCCTCCCCACAGTAAAAGGCTGACTCGATCAATTGTGGCTGGGATAAGTATTAAAAAAAAAAAAAAACAGTGATGATGACTGCTAATATTTATTGGGTGCTTATTATATGCCAAACATTTCTCAAAGCATTTTAGATATTATATTCACTTAATCCTCTCAACAGTCCCTTGAGACCAAATATGTACCATTATTTTCACCAACTTATGGACAAGAAAACTGATACTGAGAAACTAGATCATTTCCTTAAAGCCACAATGCTAGTAAATAGAAAAGCCCACTTAAAAAAAACAAGTGTTCTTTGTCCTAGGCTATAATAATGGGTCTCCCCTGTGAAATAATTTACCAACTTTTTAACTTCCTTTTCTGCTTTTAAGAATCTGAAGCTAACAGCTATCAAGACCACACCTTCTATGTGTTATGCGTGTATATGTGTTGTTACTGACAACTTCAATAGATGCATTACTTAGACCTTTTGTTTAAAGAATAGCAAAATCTCCTGATGAGGTAAAAAAAATTTTTTTTAGGTATATGACAAGACAGTTAGGGCAGGACTTTGTACCAGTATGAGTTTAATCAAGAAAACACAAACCACTTTGAGTATTTGTAATTCAGGTATCTTGGAGGGGTTGAGAAGCCAGGCAGCGGGTGGGTGATGATGTAAGCTAGCAATTAGCAACAGCAGGAAGCTACTACCACCTCACAGGCTGGAGGGATAATGGGGAAAGACAGAAGTATCAGAGCCTAGGGACCTAAAATCACCAGATAGAACAATGGAAGACTTGTTCAGAGGGAGCTGGAGCCCTGGTGGAAATACAGCCACAAATGAGATGCTGCCCAAAGAAGATGAGGACAGGGAGGAACATTAACATCAAAATTCCTCCTGCCTTTGGGTCTCCTACCAGTGCCTCCCAATTGACATGGATGGTTCCTGAGAGATGCAGCCTGCAACCCTGTGACACAGAGCAGAACTAAAGGTGGCTGAGGAATGGCTCAGTAACCACATGGTTTTCCACTGTGGCTTTGTTACCTACATAGTCGAAGTTCTAGTCCAAATAGTATCCAAGAGTAAAGATTTCTAAACAAAAGTGTTACACATTTACCAAGCCAGATTTTTCACATTTTAACTATATAAAATAGAAAACAAATTATGTTAATGTTCCTTTTTAAAGGTCAATGAAATTTTATAAACATAACATTAACTCTTTCATAGACTTTGCATGAAAAACATCCTATAAGAACCAAATACAAATGTCACCTTTAAGTAAGGCTTTACTTAATGGGATGTTTTGCTCATTAAATATTTGTCCACTTCTCTGTATTTACTGCGGAGGCTCTCCGTGAAGTTCCTTCATTTATGCAATTAGATTCTATCCTCAAGAAAACCTTAGAAAGTGGGTATTCTTGCTCCATTTTCTAAAATATTTTGGCCAGTGAGGTCTTTTTTCCAAGGAGCTATGATGTGATCAGCAGTACACACTGCTGATTGCCTATCCAGCCACCATTTCTCTCTCTTCTTTCCTCACAGAATGGTGACGCTCCTCCCCCCAAAATGTTACAAGAAAATATGAACCTATTCCCAGATCCAGGGGATAGAACTGAATAGTCTAAGTCTAACAGGAAGGGAGAATCAGAGATTTTGCCCTGTAGGGCACATGTGGCAATGTTTCAGATATTTCTGGTCCTCATACTAAAGAAGGGGCAGGGTAACTATGGGCATCTTGTGAGTAGAGGCCAGGGATGCTGCTAAACATCCTTTCATGCACAGGATAATGCCCACACATGTGAAAAAGAGGTACCAAAACCCTGGTCTAAGCCACTGGCTCTGAAAGTGAGGTTTCTGAACCAGCGTCAGCTTGATCTTAAAAGCAGTATCTGGGAACTTGTTAGAAATGCAAATTCTCTCGCTCTACCTCAACTCTGCTAAATCAGAAGCTCTAGATAGAGGACGTTATATTTTAGAAGTTCCCAGATGATTCTGATGTATGCTAATGTTTCAGGGTTACTACACTGCATCACCAGGAGTTGGCCATCTATGGCCCATGGACCTTCCACCTGTTTCTGTAAATTTTTATTAAAACACAGTCATACCCATTTATTTACTTTTTGTCCATTGTTGTTACAATAGAAGAGCAGAGGAGTTGTGACAGAGACCAGATGGACTGCAAAACCTAACATAGTTACTATCTAGCCATTTACAAAAATGTCTGCCAATCCCTGAAGACAGACATGGTAATTTTATCATTCTTGCTGGTTATCAGTTTAGGAAGCACTGTTCAGGAAGGCATAAGATTATGAGGAGCAATAGGATAAGAGAGGAATGTGGGTAGGCATGAAGGTGGAACACCAGAAGAAGAATTCTTTATTTCTAAGGAGGAGAAAGAGGAAGGGATGTCTTCTTTTCACCTCTGTGATGTAATAGCTAGAACTGCAAAAACCATCTTGCAGCCAAAGGGAAAGCCAGGCTACAGGCAAGAACAATATTCCAAAGATAGGGGAAGTGAGAGACAGAAAGAATCTGATTTCTGTATGTTAAACTTTTTTCAACAGTGAGGCTGGGGAAAAAATAAATTGAGAGGAAAATGACTGCATAAGAAGCCAAAAAAAGAAAATTTTTAAAAGGATGAACCCAAATAACCACAGGCGTTTTTAATTACCTTAAGTCTATGTTTTACTGTATGTATATTTGGACTCATAATCCATACAAATTCTGAAGTAAAACAATTCTGGTTTGAAGCAAATTAAATTTTTCCCCCAACAATAGTGAAGAATAACTATTTCCTTTTCCACTGCAACCAGAGCAATTTAAACTAACAGGCCACATTTGCAGAAATATAATCAAAGGTTTACCACAGCGAGCACATAGCACCAGTTCATTCTACTTGCAATCATTTTCTCCAAGAAATCAACAGCAACTAAAGAGACCACAACTTAGATTTTAATCAATTCAAATTTGTGCTGCACCAAATCCAAATGAATATTTAAAATCTTCAAAGTGTGAAGAACCCCATTTTCCACCAAATAAAATATAGCCCAGCACCTATCTATACAATATATAACACAAATGGCATTGTGCTAGCTAGGTTCTACAGACAAAAAAAGAGATAAGACACAATCCCCTGCCGAGTAGCTTTCCTTCTGGTGGGGAAAATGACAAAAACATACAGAATTGTAAGACAAGGAATCATAGTATAGAAGTTTGCATTTGTAGAAACAGAGAGGGGGAGCAGATATTCTAGTCAGAATCAAAGTCACAAAGGAGAAAATACTATAGAAACTAACTTACCATACAAATACAAATATTTCAGAAACTACTATTTGGAAAACTAGTATTTTTAAATGTTGCATAGATAAGACTGTAACACTTATATTGTAAATTAATTTGAATGTAATTATTTAAAATACATTAGTCAGTAGGAAACATTTTGCGGTGGGGGGGGCATAATTTTACTTGCAAAACACTATTCTTCCTAAAAGGTTGCTATACTTGGGAGATTTATCTTCATTAATTTCTCCTTGTACACCTGGTAGAAGATGTCATCTTTCAAGACTGATAAGGATGGTCCCAATATCATGAAAGTTTTCCCAAGTGCAACGAAGGGTCCATGCCAGAGCTGGACCTTAGCAGAGCCATCTAGGGTCCACACAGCCAAGTTATAGATTCCAAGACCCCACTGAACCAGGAACTAGATCAATCAAGTCGTCATAAAGAAGAGATATAGGATGAATCATCTCATTACATTTTGGGCCACCTGGAAAAGCAATTTCTTATGTGGTTATGGTCCTACAGATAATGTTTATCGTGTGTGAATTCCATAAACAATAAAGTTTAAATGTTCACCAGAAAAGAAAAGTAAGTGTAGTTAAGAGGATGGGGTTAGTGCTACTGCATATCAGGACCTAAGAAGTCACAGAACAACTAGAAGCCATTTGGCCCAAACAGGTCACACAATTAACAATGGCATTAACTTCAACTATAAACTCTGATTGTCAATGCATCTTGCAATGACCTCTTTGCTAAAGTACCTGTCAAGTAGTTAACTAATGTCAGATCTGCTAGGGACAGTATGTCCATAAATACTAGCAAACCCCCAGGTTATTTAACATCATGCCCTCATCTTATTAGATCTGAGAGGTCACCCAGCTTCAAGCTTACTTATTACATTTGGCCCATCTACTAGACCCTTCTCTGGGAGATATTTTCTTAAGTATTGCATAAGAAATCAGTGCTACATTTTTTTCTGGAAAATGATCCTCCTCATGAATTTTGCTTTGCTATTATCCACTCTAAATATCAAAAAATAAACAAAATTCTCCATGATCAAGGTCTAGGCCTTCATCCAAAATTCTCATCTGCTCTTCATCTACTTCTTTTCTCTCAAAATTTAATAAACTCACCTGGACAACTTTACTGCATTTTAGATATGCTTATTGCCTCTGAAGAAATAAAAATATAATTTGTCCGTACAAGTCATTATTCATCATTGAGCAATCATTCCTACACCCTCTTGCGTACTTCATGAATTTTCAGTCACAGCCTACAGAGATATGAAATGGATAAATGTCTCACTAGAAGTTACTCTGTGAGTCAAAAGTCCTTAGAGAAAAAATGAGTTTTTATCTTGAGAAATGACTAGGAGAAAAATCTCTGGGAGTGGATGATTTTAGGCACTTGTGGTCAGAAGCAATCCAGCCTGACGGAAGTCCTCAGCCTGAGCCACCATTACCAGTCTGCTCTACCAGCTGTGCAGAGCCCTGGCTTACCATAAAATCAACTTCACTGACCTGGTGGCAGTTCATGGTTTTGAAATTCTACTTTAACTGGAAATTTTCTAAAACAGTTCTGTAGCTCTGGTTTGCTGACAACCAACATTTGCAAATTTGGAAAGCCACCCATCTCACCCCAGCTGCCTCTGATTTCCTGTCCCTGGGCACAGTCTCCAGCTTGGCTGTGGGGCTCCACACAGTTAGCTCTGCCATTGCCTCCGGCAATGTGGTATGGTAGAAGGCACAGTGGACGGAAGGTAAGGAGACCTGGGACCAGTCCTGTTTCTGCTACTAATGAGAATGCCCTTAAATTTCCTGGATGTTGGTTTCCGCATCTCTAAGCTCCCTTCTAGCTCTAGTCAGACAGTTCCATAGCAGTTCCCACCTATTATGGGCTAGGAGTGTAACAAGGGATATAAGCCAAAAACCCCACCCTCCAGGAGTTCATGGTCTAATGATTCTCTGATTCAATACACAGCCAACTTGCCATCTTTTATGTTTAAAAAAAAAAAAAAGAAAGAAAGAAAGAAAGAAATGCTGCTGATAAATCCAAAATCAATTCCAAATTCTAATTTTGGCCAACTCTTTAAAAACTTCTCCACCAACTTCTGTATAAGCAAATAGGTAACAATTTTAGAATAAATGAAAGACCATCAGTTCTGTCTTTCTTCCCTTGTCCACTGGGACTGTCCATTCTGAAATCAAATTAAAAGAGGACAAAACAGGAGAAAGAAGAAGCTTGGATAAGCCACTGGATGACAAAAAGTTGCCTGAACTGATGCTAAAAACAAAACAATACATACTTGTTAGTTATACCAGCTAAAAATCTCAGCTTATTCCACATGTGAAATATTACATTGAAAACTGGTTAGAGAATAGTGCACAGGGTAACAACCTAAGCACATACTCATTGCTGTTTTCTGCCTCCTTTGGCTTTACAACTTCTGAAGCCCATTATGCTAAGACAGAAGTCCAGTATCACTTGAAAAAGAGGGAAATCATCATTGAGCACTGGAATCATACATATCAGGAAAGGAAAATATCTTGCTATTTTGATGGAAAACTAGAGATGACCTACAGGAGAGAAATAAATAGGAGTGATGTGAAAGCAAAGAAGAAGAAAAGGAATTTACATTAGAAGATTAGGGAGAGAGCTTATCAATAGAAAAGTAGTATCCATTAGAAGGTCTGGACATGATTTTTTTCTTTTTAAAACCTAGGTTCTAATTTTCTACCATACAAACTATTGGTTGAGTCAGCTATATCTAATCATTTATCTGACAAAAAGGATACTGGCCATGTAATTCTATATTGTCATGAAAGGGCAAAATAACACCACAGTTCAGTTTAGTGAAATAAGAATTTCTTGAGGGCCTACCATGGCCCCAAGGAATTGTGCCAGGTCCTCAAGCTCCGAGGATGAACAAGAAATGGCCTCTACCCTTGAGAAGCTTACATTCAACAAAAGCTTTCTCAGAACAAACCCAATCCAACATATCAACATCTTACTAGTTATGGTAATTAAAGTCTCCCTCAAATGTGCTCCCAAGTATATACTCTTAAGAAGAAGGAGATACTACTAGAAGAAAATCAAGACAACACAGTCAGCTGATTCATTCAAGGGCACACAATGAAGAACAACAGAAGCAAGTAAAAGATAGTAGGGTGCTTTGAGTCATAAACCTGGGTTACATGCTTTCTGGAACACAAAGGGCCCAGCAGCTTTTCTTTTCTTTTGTAACAGCTGGGAGAGTTGTGGGGTAAGGTGCCTGGTCCAAAAAAGTTACTGTTTTGGTTTTGTTTAGTTTTGCAAAAAATAAAAATGCTTTCAAAAAGACTTCACATTTTTATAGTTCATTTAGCTCTCCAGATAGTTTCCCATTTTGTCAACTATTTCATTTTATATCTTAGTTGAAAAACATCTCTGTCTTCTCATCAATTGCTCCACTATTTCCCATTTAAGTTGGTAATGATATCCCTCCTGTCTGTAAAGAGACAGGACTTTATGATATAATACATATCAAAGTTATTTGGCTAAATAAAGTTGATGTCAATTGGAAAAGCAAACCTTAAGATAAAGTTTTCTTATCCAAAAACATGCACGGATGTCTGCATATACTGACTCTACTGACCACTCTGCAGGTCTGAACCAAATGAATGTGATATAAGATAGACTGCTCTTGTCCCGGGTGCCATAAATTATAACTCATGTTGATTTTTCTCCCCTAGCTGGGAAGAGAGATCTGTGTTTTAAAAACAGTGCATTCACTGGTCCTTCTACTGTACCTCAGATTCTACCAATGAATCACTGGACGGGTTGATGATTAGTTTGACACTACCTTACCAATGCACATTCAATCTTTCCCACTGTGATAACTGGTTATTAATACAACCTCCAAAAGAGTGATCTCTGAATTCCTATCAGAAAGTGAAGAATTCAGGAATGCCTGGTTGTCTCAGTTGGTTAAGTGTCTGCTTTCGGCTCAGGTCATGATCCCAAGGTCCCAAGATTGAATCCCACATTGGGTTCCTTGCTCAGCAAGGAGCCTCTCCCTCTGCCTCTACCATTCCCCCTGCTTATGCTCTCTTTCTCTCTGACAAATAAATAAAATTTTAAAAAGAAAGAAAGAAAGAGAAGAACTCAAGCATTTATCACTGTTTAATAGGTTCAAACTTCATAGTAAAATGTAGGTATTAGAACAATTTTCAAAAAGTACTAAGGAATATCTAGGTTTGAAACAACATGAGTCAACTCACAATGTCCACACTACCTCCATTAGTGTTAGAGGGTCCTGTTCTTGTTTTCCTACTACATCTGTTTTACCCACTCCTTGACCTCCTTCTTTTCATCTTCCTCCTTCCACTATTTTCCATAACATCAGAGTGAAAGAATACTTACACCTTCCTAAGGCTACATTTTCCCTAAAAATAAATAATCACTTGAACATTTAGATTACAAAGAATTATGCCTAAAGTTTGACCAATCATCAGCAAAATAAGAAACAAAATATTTTTCAAGGTGACCAGGAATTCTTCAGCCAAAGGTTTGGCCAACTCAGTTTGGCCAACATTTTTAGATTTTAGCCTGAGAACTAGTTTGCTTTCTCTTATCAGTTGATTCTTCATCCTGCCCCCCATTAACTGGAGCTGATGGCTTTTCTCCTCACCTTTGTGTCACCTAGGTATCCTGACTACTCAGAATCCATTAGAGTTTCTGCATGTTAAAAGATCCCCGTCGCTTATTATCTTTCAGCACAAAAAATACCATTGCTGCTTCTCCTTTACAATTTCATTTCTATCACCTAATGATGATATAAAGTTATGTGCAATGTATGTTCTGTTGCTTGTCCAAGTGTATGCAAAAGAGCCCCAAAAATCAAGTCCAACTAAACATCTTGAACAGATTTTAAATTAAACATCCCCTGGGTTTTATTTTAGTGACTGAATTACCTTTCATTGCTAAAATACTGGAAAATAGAGCATATTTCTCAGCAGCTGGGACTTACTTTAGGATCTATTAAGAGATGGATAGATTTGGGTAGGAGGACAGCATTTGGGGTTAAACATGGTGAGCGCTAGTCTAGGGCATAATTGTCAATGTCATTAAAAAATGTAAAGAATCCTCACAATGGCTCAGAATAAAAGAACAAGCTATAGTACCATAAAGTCACAGCTACTGTTCTGTGTCAACAGAAGTCAGAGATCTCAAAATGGCTAGAGGTTACATTAAATTCCTACAAGTATAGCACTCATATACCTCAATGCAAATTAGATGGCAAAAGGCTGTTAATGGATTCTGTCATCCATATTACCTATAATAAGTCACAAAGAAACCAGTAAATTGTCTTCAGCTGGTATAACAGACAATCAATATTTTAATAAAAATGAACACAGACCAGAAAGTCATGCTTAAAAATGAGAAAGAAAAAATGGAGGGAACATAATAAGTTCTGAATGAAGAATGTGACTTGTAAATCACTACTCCAGCAAGATCCTTTCATTTACATAGGAAAATTCTATTATAAACCCCAAGTTAGGACAGAAGACTAACACACTGTATCAAGAGTACTAGCTATTATGGGATGAATACAGTAATGGGAGTGGGAGCAGGGGTTTGTTCCACAGCACACCTGAATCAGTGGTAAAGGAGGACATCTGAAAAAGAAAAGATCACACAACTGGCCCTAAGTGCAAGAAATACAGAGATGAACTCGTAGACCTATCTGTGTAAACCAGCAATAAAAAAAAGAAAAGCACAAATTAATTAAAGTTAATCATTTTGTCAAGTCCCAAAGAAGATACAAAGGAAATTTAACACTGGGTCTGGGATCACCAATTATTTTCAAATACATCTGGAGGGTGATATAAACACAGAAGAAGACAGCATATCATTCTGGGTCTAGTAAACAAACTGGAATGAAAGACTTTTTGCTGATATGAGTCAAAAAGCAAGGAAACAAAACTAGAGATACTGCATGTCATGCTTTCTGGAAGCCATCCTATCAGAATTAAATCCCTCAACCCCTACCCTCCCATTTTCAGGAAGCATACAGCAATTGTCTTTAAGCCATCTTCAATCACTGCATCCACCCCAGCTAAAAGGTAACGCATATTCTCTTAATGATCGCAAGCCCTTAGATTATTGTCATTTGATGGTTTTCATTCAGTTGTAGAGAGGTAGAGAAAGAAAGAAGAGGTAGAGAAAGAAAGAAGAGGAGAGAGGGAGAAGGAATTGAGGGCCCTGGGAGGTGAATGCCGTTCCTGTATCAGGAAGCTGCACAAAAGCAGTATTCACCCTTGACCTCTGCCTACAACTCTCCCTCACCCTCCCAAGCTTTCCACTCTGAAGCACAGCACCTAACAGACCTCTGTCATGACATATTCCCTGGCAAAGTTTCTATGTACTGGACTTCTGAGCTTCCCTCTTGTATACTTGCTCTGACTTACATATGATCAATAGTTGGCATTGTTCCATTTCTTCCTGGTTATGAAATACCTCTCTTTAACTGCCATTTATCCTTCTTTTTAGCATTTTTGTATTTTTTTTTTAAGATTTTACCTATTCATTTGACAGAGAGAGATCACAAGTAGGCAGAGAGGCAGGCAGAGAGAGAGAGAGGAGGAAGCAGGCTCCCTGCTGAGCAGAGAGCCCTATTCGGGACTCGATCCTGGGACCCCAAGATCATGACCTGAGCCGAAGGCAGCGGCTTATCCCACTGAGCCACCCAGGTGCCCCGCATTTTTGTATTTTTAAGTATCTCAACTGTGATGTCATGATTCCTACTCTCCTACCCAGTAATCAATTAGTATCTTTCAAGACTACAATTACTTCTAATTAAATGATCTTCTTTGATTTATATCGTCTTGATTTATTTTTATAGTTCACCAAATACAGTAAGAAACAAAAATCACTACTTTCATTGCTAGAAAGGGTATTTTTTAAAGTTACTGCTCCAGTTAACTGTGAACAAAGCAGGAACATAACAACAATAATAATATTGATAGCTAACATTTATTGAATATTTAGTATGTACCATGAACTGAGTGCTTTAGATATATGAACTCAATTAATCCTCAGAACAATCTTAAGAGGTAAGGTTGTCATCACCCCATACAAGAAAACATAGATAGCAACATGCACAAGGACACAAAGCTAGTGAGGGCCAGAATTCAAATCCAGACAGTTCCCAGAAAGACATTTCTAATTCAGACTAGTCATTTCTGATGGAATAAAAATGTTCTGAAATCAGTATTCATGGAGTGTGCATCTTATCTTTTCAGTATAAGATACAGCCAAAGAAGTAAAGATCCTTCACTTTTGGAACTAAAGTACTTTTAGCACTTTAGCACTCATGTTTCCCCCTACTGGCCTTCCTTTGCAAGTGCACCGTGCACAATGCTCTCCAGTGAAAATTGCATTGGGAACAGTTTTCATAAGGATCATAAAATGAGTATGTCTCATGGAAAGATTAATGGGAAAAAGTTGAAAAATCAGAACCATTCATGCTTCCTTTTCCGTATATACCCAGCCTTTCTGGTACGAAAAGTAGTATCTCTGAAGCAAAACTATAGTAATAAGGTCCCCATGTCTCTACAAAGCTGCCACCAAATAACAGAAACACAAAGGAGCTCTGACTTTTATGGAAGAACAGGCTTTTTGCAGGTTCTAAAAGAACAACATGATTAACAATTAAACTATAAAGTCTGGCCAACAGACACATACTGTCATGGAACCTGGGGTTGGTAGAGAAAGCACAATAAAAAGAATGGGTTCATAAGTCTTATCTTCCTCCTCACCTATAAAATACAATAATAAATATGTAATGGGATCATGAAGAGAATTAAACAAATTAAACAAGAACTGGGTGAATATGCTTTATAAAATTAAGTGCTGATTAAATATATAATATAAAAACTGAGAATGAAATCACTAGCACTTCATATTTACAATCAAAATAATCTAAAAAATACTAATATATCCTTCTGTATTCCAATGCAGAAAAAAATTATCAAGCAGATGATATCATATTTTCAACTGGATCATCTAAATGGAGACCTTAAAAGTTTTGGGGAAAAACTTAAGTTCATAAAAACTATTCCTCACCCTTTCAAAAATAAAAAGCCTTTACATAATTACAAATAAGTTTTCCAACTTCATATCCATTACATATTTATTATCCTATCTATATGAAGGAAATGTGTTATTATTCTTATTTTATAAAAGAGGAAACTGAGTCAGGGGTAAGTAGAAAAGTAAGAAATAAATCTCAAATCTTCTGATCTACATTTCTTACCTTTTTATATTGTCCCAGGCCGTCAAAAAAAGGTCCCTCATTTTTATGAGGCTCTTTTTTGTTTTATCTTAAAACTTAAGTTTCTGATAATGATGTCTGCCTCTAGGTAAATTTAAATCATGTTTTTCAATTATTTTAGGCTTTTAAGCAATTGTATTAGCCAAAGGAGATAGCAAAATTTATAGAAGTCCCATAAGACATTATACAAATTTGATATGTTATAGATGGAGCATAACTTTAATTTAACAAAACAAGAATAATCATTTAAAAGCATGAAGCATATTTTAAAGTTAGCACATCTATAAATACTTGAGGATATTATACCATAATTATTTTCAACCCCACCGAACAACAGGCAATAGATTTATCTACAGCAAGATTATGTGATTTAAAAGTGAAATAACCATATACTGGGGTGCCTGGGTGGCTCAGTGGGTTAAAAAGCCTCTGCCCTCTGCTCAGGTCATGATCCCTGGGTCCTGGGATCAAGCCCCGCATTGGGCTTTCTGCTCAGCGGGGAGCCTGCTTCCTCCTCTCTGCCTGCCTCTCTGCCTACTTGTGATCTCTCTCTGTCAAATAAAGAAAGAAAGAAAAATAATAATTATATACCTACATAAAACAGAAATGTAAATTCAGAATTTCCGAGAGTGCTAGGTCTATAGGGAGATCAAAATTTAAATTCTAAGTTGAATCTCTCCATAAGTGAATTGAGCATCTTTACCTTTGTATAATAACTGATGGATCTCAATCTATAAATTAGGCTCTTCTGTTTGGCTAACAGAGAATAGTTTAAAAGCCTAAAATACTTGAAAACCATTATTTTTTGTTTACATCTGGTTGCAATAGCCCCATTTCACTAGCTGAAGTTTACACCAGTGTAGAGGAATTTGATTAACTTCATTTCAAACAAAAATAAAAGATTAAGGGCATGGTAAGAGGACATCGTGGCTCCCAGAGACAGTGTATAAACTCACAGTCTAGAATCTTAGAATTTTTAGAACCGGAAGGGTTCATGGTAATGAGGAAATACTTTGCAACCCACTTCACTCACAAACAATACAACTGTTTTTTTTTCTTTCATAAGAACCCTAACTGAAACTGGGCCTAAAGAGTGAGATAGAGGCATCTCAACATCTGAAAGTTAATGCAGAAATTCCCTTTGCTATTTCACTTCCTGTATATACAAGGCCAGCACAACTGGTTGCAGATTTTTCTTAGGAGAAATCTAAGCCTTTACATATCTGTATTTTTGGACTACATGACTCCCAGCAACCAGTTTGGTTTGATTTCATCTTCTCAATTAATTGATCAACTGTTCCACTAAACAACACAGCCTCAATCCTTAGGCCACAGACAACTAAATATAAGGAAAGCCCTGGAAACACCACTTTTTTAAAGAAATCTTGGCAAATCCTGATAAAATACAAACCCATTACTCTTTATGCAGACCCTCCAGGTTCCCCAGCCTGGGGTTGACCCAGGCTTTCTATTTTGTTCTTCACACACAAGCATACACCCTCTATCACTATGTTCTCCTGGTTTGGTTGTATAGTTCTAAATCCTAAAAAGATTTGAAATGCAAAAGGTCTTTGTAGGTGATCTACTCATTCAGACTTCCTTTAAATGTGTCCTAATCAACTATTTTTTAAGATTTTATTTATTTATTTATTTGAGAGAGAGAGAAAGAGACAGAGCGCCAAGATGGGGGAGGGCCGGAGAGAGAAGCAGCCTCCCCGCTGAATGGGGAACCTGATGAGGGGCTTGATCCTAGCTAGCATTGTGGGAGCATGACCTGAGCCAAAGGCAGATGCTTAACTGACTGAGCCACCAAGGCACCCCTAAGAAACGTTTTTTAAAAGTGGACAGAGCAGGGGTTTCATGGATTTTTCTTGATCCAAATCCAGAAGAGCAATTCCACTATGCAAGAAGAGCTGCCATTCCGGACATATTCTCTCACTTTAGCTCTGTATTCCAATTCTGATTTGTTCCAAGTAATATCTTCATTTTTGTGGAGTAGGTTTTAAAGAGCCCACTCAGAATCTTTAAATGTTTTTTTCATAAGTATGTGAGTGAACACAGATTTTCTGTTAAAGTTTAAAGGCAAGTTGAGCACATTTTTTTTTAAAGATTTTATTTATTTATTTGACAGAGAGAGAGACATCACAAGCAGGCAGAGAGGCGGGCAGAGAGAGAGAAGGAATCTCCCAGTTGAGCAGAGAGCCTGATGCAGGGCTCGATCCCAGGACCTTGAGATCATGACCCGAGAGGCCTAACCCAGGAGCCACCTGGGAGCCACCTGGGAGCCCTTGGGAGCATCTCTTTTTGTCAATGCCAGAAATAATGTGAATACTTCAAACTTTCGTAGTTTCACATTAAGCTACTATAATTTTCCAAGTCAATATAATGTAAGAGTTTTTACTGTCAGCCCATGGTGTTTTCAGGTAAGTATAGCATCCATAGGAGAATACTTCTGGTATCTAATCACTGTGGCAACTTAGAGTTAAATTTACTATGTGCCATCTCACAGGGCCAACCCCCAAGAAGTTATCATTTGGTTCTACTTCCTACAGTGACATATATTTTTTGTCAAAAATTTTATATATTCCCCTAATCAAACAAATGACTACAAAAAGAGCTCTGATTGACTTCAAATATAAATGCAAAATATAGCTGGGATATAAAAGACAGTCATTATTATGGATACAAATTTGGAATATTTCATATATATATAATAGAACTGAAGTATTTCATAATAGGAAAGGCAAACAAATAATCAAGTATTATCCCAATAAAATGTTCTTGTGTCCTCAAACTATAGTGAGGGTTTTAAATTCAGATTGACTTTTATTATTTAACAATTAACATGTACCTTCCCCAAGGAAAAACTATGTATCTTCATGTTTGAATATCATAGATAACAAATGTAGACTTAAAATTAAAATTACCTTTGATATGGGAAGAATCAGCTTCTAGAAAACTGCCCTCGACCAATACTTAGAAAATGCTTACATTATTAGAGTTTGTTCATTCACACAATAAATATTTATTATGTGGAAGAGAGGGTTAGGTGCTGGCAATATCCCCATGAACCAGACAGACATACTTCCTGCAGTCATGAGGTCTCCTGTCTGGAGAATTCACCATCAATTCAGTTCAACAAGTATTTGTCAAGCCTCTGTAATAAACCAGTACTGTGTTGACTCATTTAAGGATACCAGAAAGCTAATATAGGATCCTGAACTCCCTTCCTGTGTCTTTAGAAATAAAAATCTCATATAAATGAAGTACTTAGAAAACATACAAACTGTTAGCTGCTAGCAGTAAATACCACTAAATACCACACTATTTCTGAATCCACTTGGTAATGATATATGCTGTATGAAGTTATAACAGTCCAGTGCAAAAGAATACCTTTTTAGGCTAATCTTTAAAACTTCAACAACATAGCAAAGAAGGGAAGAAACCAGCATTCTATTTCATGGGTGGGTACATCTTAAAATATTGATCTCTTTTTTTTCCTACTCAGAGTGAACAAAACATTTACAATCTCCTTAAATATATGTATAAAAGGTTATTGAACACCCAGTAAAATTTTTTGTTTTTTGTAAAATCACATGAAAGCAGATTCTATGTCTGTACATTTAAAATGGTTATGCTAAAGCTTAGGGGAGAGCTAGCTAATTGTCTTAGAGCAGAAGACGAGAAATTAAAAGCCTTGACTCTTTTTCTCAGGCTCAAACTCTCCTGAGAGGAACATGGGAATTTCCAAAGATTTTTTTTTTTAAGCAGCTTTGGAAAAATCAATGGATATATTAAAGGATAATCTATTTTTTAATAAAATCAAAACAATGAAAAGAATGTGCTTTCAAATTATTTTGATTTAGAAAAAAGACATAGAATCAAGACTAATTTTTTAAAAAATCATTCTACTGCTGTAGAAAACAGTTTAAAGTTTCCTCAAAAAGTTAAACAGAATTACCATACAACCCCACAATCTCAGTCCAAGGTATACACCCAAAAAGAATAAAAAACAGGCATTCACATAAATACATACATACACATGATCACACTAGCATTACTCACAGTAGTCAAGAGGTGGAAACAATCCATTTGTCCACTAACAAACAAATGGATAAACAAATTGATATAGCCACACAATGGAATATTTTATTCAATCACAAAAAGGAATGAAGTGCTGATACGTGCTACAATGTAGATCAACCTCCAAAATGTCACATGCTGTATGATTATATTTATATAAAATATTTAGAATATATAAATCCAGAGAGTCAGAATTCATATTGGGCGGCTGCCAGAGGAAAAGGGCAAATGGAGAAATGGCTTAGTGGATAAGGGATTTTCCTTGAGTGATAGAAATTTTTGGAAGCATTAAAATGGTTGACTTTATGTTATATGAATTTCACCTCAATAAATTATTTTTTAATAATGCTACATCACCAAAACATCTGATGACACAAAGGATAATACTATTAAAAACACAGACATTGAAAACTCCAAGTTTAAAAGTGATCTCAAATAGATCCTAAATGTGAAAAAGTTTTAAGAATATTTTGAAAAATTTATTTTATTTATATTTTTTCTTTAAACATATACCCAAGTATAATAAGTTATAAAATTTGAGTTTAAATATATCTCAAGGAGTTCTCTCAATACATATAAAATAAACATTTATGTAATAAGAAAAAAATCATTGCACTGTTTTGTTTTAAAACCAAAATTATTTTCACTTGTACTTGAAATGTTTTAAAAGTCAATGATGCCACTGAAAGAAAAAACCCTGACAAGTTATATAGATTGATCACAGGTATAGGAGACAGTTTCTGAAACAAGCAAAGCAGTTAAAGGCAAAGCCAGGAAATTTTAGAAATCATCTTCAGAGAATTTAAACCTTAAATTTCTCCAGAGACATGAACACTGACCAATGAAGGATTAAAGACAATCAAAGAAATCTAGCCTCATCACAAAAGAACTCATATAGCAAGGGTATCATTTTGCAAATTTTCATACACTCCAAGACAAATTATCTGAATGTTAATAGGGCAGGACTAAGCACCAGTTATAGGAGGCTATGACATAAAACTACATATGGTAAGTGCTTAATAACAAAAGTTGACTTAAGGCAAGAGTAGACTCAAATGTCATCAGTACATTATAAAAAAAGAAATATAGTTTACAAATCACATTATTGAGATTTCACTTATTTATAAAAATGTCATTCCAATTTTCAGTATTATTTGGATAATCTGAGTGTTTCATGTAAACTCAAACATCAGAAAAATATTTTTAAATTACACTCATGTGTATGGTGAACACCAAGGTTTAGAATGATGATCTAATGAGCAAACTAAGTTTAGATTATGGACTTCAAAATTCAGTGTCAATGAGCACACCCAGCACCCAGACCTTGGCTTATAATACTACTCTGCTACAAAAAGAACCGGAGCTCCTTGGAGAAACAGCTGATTCTAGCACCAGAGCAGGAAATAAGAAGAGGAGCCTGGAGAGTCTTATAATACCAGAAAGTAAGGAAGTGCTCAAAACAAAAACAAAAACAACTCAGTACCTTCATTACCTGGTACAGGATATTTAGAATAACAGCTTACACAAAACTTCTCTAATTTGCAGAGACAGGCCAATTCTTTCAAAAGTCTTTAATTTTTTTCATCCAGAGAAAAGTTCCTCAATGTTAGCACTATTGACATCTTGGGCCTCATGCTTGAATTGGGGGCTGTCCTATATGCAGCACAGGAAGTTTAGTGGCTTCCCTGGTCTCTTCCCACTGAATGCCCATAGCCCTGAGAATCATTGCTCCAGAGACATTTCCAAAATGATGAAGTAAATAAAACTTGGTAGTTAAACTGACAGAATGATGCTGAGAGATTCTGGCTGGTGTAAAAAGCCAGTATAGCAATGGGAAGAGGGATCTCAATGGGGAAAGGAGCTCCTTTTTGTTTGTTGAACTTTTCTCTTCTTTCCCCCTCAGCAATCAGCAATAAGTACTTTCTAACAACTATTTTAGCACTGTACTCCTGATCCCCTAAGTCTGTTCCCACTGCTTCTTTTTAAAAAGGCTCCTGGAAGAAAAGAGAAAAGCCTTAGCACTTGACACACTTCACAAAAGCTGCCTTTCAAAGACACTGGGTGAGAAGCGGTTTAATTAAGGACAGGGACAACGGCCTCCCAGCTAAACTCAGAAATACCAAATAAGGAGGGTGCTACAGTTTCTGGAATCCTATCTCTTCTACTGCTTGCAAAAGCTCACTGACCCCAGAGCACTAAAGAATCACCATAACATATTCTGGGTGTGAAATTGAGAAATGTTCACCTATTCCAGTGAATCACTCTTCCGTAACATTTGCAAAGAAGTGCAAATATACTCCCCTTGGGCAAACACCTGTTTATGAACAAGAATATGTCATTAACAGAGACCAGTTTCTTTTACACCCTGTGCCAAATTCAGTGTAACTCATTTGGCTTCTGTCAGAATTGGATTTCTAATCCTGTGTTCTAGACAATTAGCTACAATCCTTAGCTTCTTGTTACTTATTTTAGCCTAAAAGAAGGATTTTTCACAAAGGAAAATGGGTACGGAATAATTAATATAAACGCTGTCTCCAGAATAGTAAGCTAGTTCTACAAATTCATAAACTGGACTGGAATTTTAAGCACTGATGTTACATGCTCTCAAGGAAGAAATTTATGGATCAAATGAATAAACAGGTACACTGAAAGCTAGATTTTTAAAAGGTTACCTACACTTGTTTTATCATTCACTTTTTTCTCATTCAGAAAATCAACTTCACAGATGTGTTTCATTCACCCCTTCCTCAGCTGAGATTTAAATTCTTTCTTAAAGAGTGACATAAACAGTTTAGCCAAAACCAGACATTTTCTACAATAAATACTATTTTTAAAAAACAGCATTCATCCAAGCTAGACAATTGTCCCTTTACAAAGTGCACCTGGAAGCTCCATTTAAATTTTCTTGTGCTAAACTCAGGGGAGAACTACCTAATTTTCTCAGAGCAAAAGACTAGAAATTAAAAGCCTTGAATCTTCTTCTGATTCTGCCACTTGCTGTGTTTATTGATCTATAAATGGCAACTGTTTGGCAAATGATAGGGTCATTTATGGAAAGGACACTTCAGGAGCATTGACTAAGAGTTGTTAAATGAAAGTTAAATGGTATTTTTAAACTCTAAGTAGAGATATTGGGGTTTTTCAATAACACTCTTTTCAGACACAATTTCAATAAAGATTTCTCACAGATAAATATTCTGTGTTTCTGGACAAATTAATCTTGAATTCAAAATTATCAGCTGGCTATGGCAAATGAAGAAAACTATTCTAAGATACATGCTTTCTATATATTCTGTGAAACATTTTAAGTACAGAAATTATACCTTATTCCATCAACGTTTCAGAAGTCATCTGATCTCATAATGTATGGAAATGACTATGATGACATTTCTCACTGATTAAATATAGTAGAGGGCTTATTAAAACAAAAATATTAGTCGACCATAGATCCTTATTCTCTCATCCAGAGAAAAGTTTCAATAAAATCCTCTTAGGTTAAGCAGACCAAAGTCTCCACTATCTGCCCCACACCATTTTTCAGAGTGTATCATTAATAAGAGACAAATTTTGTGAAGGCAAAAACTCCTCTGAGCAAACAAGCTAATTTATTTCATTCTTGCCATTTCTCTGTACCTTAGAAAATATGTGGCCTCTTGCTAATAATTCTCAGTATTACAAAGCTAATTAGTTCTGTAACTCATTCATCAGTATGTCCCATGGATTTCCAGAAAGATGACCCTCTGTGTAAACAGTGTCTGAAGAGGCCCACAGAAGCCAGAGAAGAGGCTTCCCAGAAGACAGTTTTAAGTAGTTCCGGAGTGCACCTTAGCTCCTCTATAGGGGCTCCTTACGCATTCTCCACTGTGCACCATGGAGACCAAGTCTTGGCCCTAATTACTAGTCATCCTACTAATTAACAGTGTGACTCGTTTTTCTACAAACATTTTATTAAGGAAAATTAATCTTAATAATAATCTTATAATCAGAGTAGGTTATTTGGCTATATAAATTTTTATTTTGATCCCAATTATAATCAGAATTAGTTTTAAAGATAATTGGTAATCTTTCTTTTTGCGGCATCTGTATTGGTTCTATGCAAAAACTTGAAAAAAAAAGAATAAATAAAAACTTGAATTTTTTGGATGATATTGCCACTTTTTTTTTTAATCAAAGCTCCACCTGACACTGTAGGAAATGCAGATATTATTTAATGGAACCTTGTATTCACAGTCCTACATTCATTTTGTCACCGATGATAGCAATCTTAAACTTTCCATTTTATCTGGAAGAGATATCTATTTACCCATATCTAAGATACAGAAAACAAATACTCCAGGGGAGACGGAGGAAAAACAAGGGACATCTTGGTTCTGACTCGAATTTTGCTTTTTTAACTCTAAAAAATAGAGTCATATAACAAAGTAAAAGAGTCTTCCAATTACAACTGATAAATGGCTCTAATACAAATTAGTACAGGCACAGGTTTAAGAGGAAAGATTCTGAAGTGAAAACACCATCTTATTTCTTTTGTTATGTGTCTTTCCTTCCATTCATAATTACATCAATAGAGCTGCCATTGTGAAAATGAAGCTGTCTTAATTACATTTTTCTTTTAATACACACTCAACTCCAGTACCTATATTCATTCAAATTCAAAACCTGTGAGAAATTTGAAGTTACCTAAGAGTTTAGAGGATTTAAACTTAGAACTTAAATTTTTAAAAACTTACATCCCTGGGTCAGTTCCAAGATACTTAATTGCCTTTCCTCTGAGAACTATAACTAAAAATATTTGTTATCTCTATGACTAAACAGTAATTGTTTACCAAAAACACTAATAGCACATAAACACATTTTGGATTAATGGGATGTGGTTTTTGTGTGTGTGCTTGTGTGTGCGCATGCATATGTGTGTATGTATTTGATCCCATGCTTCTGCTTTAATGGTGAATTATTCCCCCAGCACAATAAATTCATTATCTCCATATATTTCAAATATTTCTGAAATTGCTTGCTATTGTATACATAAAAGGCAGATATATTGATTTACTCAATAATAGTAATTAAATAAATAACTTCCTCTTTTAAAATATTGTAACAAAATATGTGGAGCCAAATAAGCAACCACTTACCACTAATAGCTCTGTTAAAACAGAATACAAAGGAGGCCAACCCAGATTGTTCTTACAATCCCCTGTGGTTCTGATCTTGTGCTAGCTGGAGCCCTAATTCAACATTTCCTTTTTTGAAAAAAGTCAACACCCTAGTTACCGCACCACATGGGGGTGTTTTCACCATTAACAGTTTTCTACGGTTTCTAATGCCATGGTTAATCATCGCTATGGGTATAATTTTGCTGAAATAAAGTCTAGGAAAAACAAGACTTTAACTTTGTTAGACCGCCTTGAGTAAGAGGTAAGACATAAAGGCAATTACATTGAAGTAGGGAAAAAAAGAAGGGGGATACTTTGTCAAAGATTTCTTCCTGGTTTAGTAAACTGACTTTGTGGTGCAAACATACGATCTAGTTAGAAGCAGATTTTACGTGAAAAATGATGGAGGGCCTTAGTGATGATCCAGAAGCTCTACCTTATCTCATGAGAAACACAGAATTTTTCTGACAGTCCACACAACTGCAGAGGCTGCGCTGCTGTTATTCTTCTGTTAGAGAGTTGCATTCCCTCTAACTACATCCAGCAATGGCTCCCAATTAGGCATCACCATCCATATTTCAAAGACAGGGAAGTGATGTTTGAGGAGATGAAGTGACTTGCCCCCAGTTTACCCATAAGTAAGCATCAGACTCGGGAAACACCCGTGTACTGGGTGCTTAAGAACTCTAAAAATAGCTGGCATTTTGTGAGTATTCAGTATACCTCATCTTACTTAAACTTCACAACTTGATGAACTGGGTATTATGGGTATTATCCCCTTTAGAGAAGAAAATTGAGTCTCAGCAGAATTGTCATTTGCCTGTGATCTTACAGTTCATCGTTAGTGCCCTGATACCAGGGAAATAAACCTTTACTCTAGGTTTTGAGTTCTGAAAGGCCAGAGCAGGCCCTACTCTCTGTACTTTCCTCCCATGGGTACAATAGTCTGTAAAGCTGCAGAAATATATTAAGCAAGATTCATGCATTCCCCTTTTAGAAATACTCTGATTAGCTCAGAATTCCCTGCCAAACTGGTACAAGTTCTCCTCCACAGCCTTTGTGGGTCTCTTCCCCAAATCCCTCCCTAGGACTAACTTTAGAGCAGATGTCACATGCCCAAAGGCCTAGGTCCAAGGTGTGGACAAAGGGTGGCTTTTTGAGTATGAAAGATACAACCTGGGCTTGTCAGCTGGCATGTCAACCCTTGTATTGTGGCAGAGACACCAGCAGGCTATGGACACAGAATGGCATGCAGGCCTGGGTCCTATCATCCTTATGTAATAACGTTCTAGAAAGGACTCTGAAGTATCCAAGTATTCAAACTCAAACACTACTCTCCAGATCATTATAAAGGTATATTTGTCAGAGTAGGAAAAAAATGGTTTGATTTATAATTTTCAAAAACATGTCCATATAGTTTATATAAGCCATCATTTGGATTCTTCCCTCAAGCCCCACATATATTAGGTTGGGGCCTGCAGCCAGTAAATGGCAGAGCTAAAACTTGAGAACAAATCTGTTTGACTCTAGAGAGAACACTGTATCATTCTCAACCCCTATGCACCCACATCAAGGCAGCCATTATGATCTAGGTGGTTTAACTCCACTTCTAGAGGTAAATCATGATTTGTCTAAAACAATCATTATATAATCATCATCCCTCTAGACAGTAACTGGTTCAGGGACCTGGCCTAAGATACGGAATATTTAATATTCCTCCAGCATCAGAGATTGCTTGGAAAATGAGTGGCTGACCAAATACAGGCCAGAAAGAAAGAAGGAAAAGTTTGCTGGAGAATTTATGTGCTCTAGGAGTAAGCCTCTAGATGTCACATATAGTTGTGGGATCCAGCATGCTGTCGACATCTTGCTACTAACAGCCCAAGGATGAAACCAAAACATAGAGGAAGGCAATGCCAAGTGAGTCACTAGGCAACAGAATGGAAGACACTGGACAGACAACCCAGAATCCTCTGGACTTTCAGGTGTATGGGCCCATACATTGCTTTATTGTTTAGGCCAATCTGAGTTGGATTTCAGTGACTTATGACCCAAAGCATCCCTAACTGGTAGATCTCAGAGGCCTTGCTCTTGACCAGTAGATAACATTCTCTCTCTTATAGAGCAAGAAAGAAGGAGTGATGGACAGCCCTGAGCCCCCATGAAGAGTCAGAAGGCTCTTAAATCCTGCTTAAGTCCAGAGTCAAACATGTACTTAGATCTAGTCTGACACTGTTAGCACAGCAAGGGCCACTTAGCCCCTTCTTCCCTTTAGCTCAGCAGCTTTGTAAATGGAGTCAGAAAACAGGAATCCTCCAGGATGTATCATCTGAAAAGTATAAAGAGCATGTTTTGTCTAATGGCACAACCATTCTTACCCCCACATGCAGTCGAGCTCTAGTTTGATTTCCAGTACTTTAAAATCTCTGTCACATGGAACATCAGGGATTTCTAGATAAACTGAGGGTTTGTAGAGCCATCAGTAAAATGGTCATTAATTTAAAGGAGAAACTTTCCAAATTGTGCTCCAACCCCACTGCCTTCTTAAATGGAGTGCACTTCACATAATTTAATATTTTCCTGATGACTCAAAGAAGTCACTATTATAAACATCAATTGCTGTATTAGGCTGTACATTCATTCAGCTGGAAGAAATTAGGGAGAGGTGGAAAGCTCTTTTGATCCTATACTACATAGCTGTAACTATTGCACAATTATTGCTCTTATATCAAATTTTATAGTTGCTGTCTTCTTGCTTCTAATCACACAATCAGTTGTTACTACCCACTCTTGTTCAAGTGTCTACCTATAATATCCTCTTACCTTTATAAGTTATTACATTTACTATACAGTATGTTTTTAAATACATGAAACATTAAGAATGCATTATTGTTAATAATATTTAATAACAAATATCATTTCCTGAGTGCTTGACATGTTTCATTAATTACATTCAGAGTTTTATGTCCTTTACCTCATGTAATACTCAACCTCGTAAGGGAGGTAGTATCCGTACTAGAGAAATGAGAACACTGAAGCTGCAGTAAACTGGGTGATTTTCCCAAGGTCAGACAGAGGTTAAGGGCAAAGCTGAAGTGAGGGTGCACAGAACCTGCCTACAGGTAAAGTACACAGGCTCTGTTAACATTATTTTCATTATTCAAAAGACTTATGGTTCTTGGTGAGAAAACAGAAGAGCTAAATTTCAGAAAGAGTATTATTGTGGAAGGAAAAATTCAGAAATATCAATTCTATAAACTGGTGTTTAAGAAAGAGTACTTCTGTTATTGGCCAAGCACGATACAATTTGTTTTCTTTATTCCTATGGTAAAATTTGTCCTGAACAATGTCCTTACACTCCAACACAGAAACATTCTATGCTCTCCAATGATATAAAATCTTACTAATTAAACATGGGAATTTTTCAAAAATAGTTAAGTTTCTCAAAAAATAGTCAAACTTAAGGCCATTCTAAGCCCTCACTGCTGGCTTCCTGTCATTGAGACCTCTCTCCACCCAGCCACTGATGCCTCTCCAGGTCTCTAGGCCCCAGAATTACTCCAGCTACTCTCTACTGGGTAACTTCTGAGTTTCAAACAGAAATTACACATTTTGGAAAACCAACCTGCCTGCAGCCAGCACTGTTTCGGTAGTGATCCATGTACCACCCCTCTTTACTACTGACCTTACCGAAGCCCCAGGGAATAATGTATCATGTTCTTCCCCCAAAATCAGTCATTCAGGGTGACATTCCTTTCTAAAGCACAGGGAAAATCAAATTCTATGGTGCAAGTACCACAACCAACCTCAAATACAAGAAATCAAGATACATGTTCTATCCTTTTCTCCCACCTTTCCTTCTCTCATGTATCCAGTGATTATTTACTGAAAGGCAATGAAGCTTTGGAACCAGACTACTAACCTTAGGCTACTTACTTACATTCTCTAGATTAGTCTATCTCTAAAATGGGTGTATTAATAATACCTACTCCATTCTTCTTTGAAAGGAAATGAGTTAATTTATGTGAAACACTTTGAACAGACTGAATACAAATTAACTTGTCACTAAATGTTAGCTATTTTTCTTATTATCCTATGCCAGGCCCTCTGTCAGATACTAGGGAGTGAGCAATGAATGAAACTAACGTGGGTCCTGCCCCACAGAGCTTTTAGACTCACAGATTTGGTACCAGTTCTGATACTATATAATCAAACTGTCTTGGATTCTCACTCTTTAAAAGAAAAAAAAAAAAAAAAAAAAACTCTAGTCAATGTTTGGTTTTGGTTTAGTATAATAATCATTATCATATAAAATCACTTCAACTTTACTGAGTGCTTACTACATGCCCAGGCACTAGGCAAACTGCCTTACAATATCACCTCATTTAATCCTTACAACAGTATCATGAAACAGACACTATATCCTCATTTTATAGTTCAGGAAACTGAGGAACAGGGAGATCAAGTTAAGTCCCAACATTCAGATGCAGGTCAGTCTGACTCTAGAGCTTAAGTTCTAGATCTCTACCCCAAACTGCCTTCGTAAGTGCAAATGAGGGACTACACAAAAGAACCTTGAAGTGGAAAACTGCCAAGACAAAGGAAATGCACTCGGACTATATCTCAATCTGAAGAATCAATCCTAGCTTAAGGGAGTGTGCATAGGTCACTAGAGAGGCTAGAAACAAAGGACAGAAAAGAGGCTTAAGCTGCGAAAATATTGGAAGTTTCACCAGGGCTGAGACCAGTGAATCTGGGATTCAAAGGAACAGACTAGCACACACATCCATCAGTGCAAGTCCTTGTTCTCCCTTATGGTGGGCAACTCTGCACTATTATGGTCAAAAGAGGCCAGAAGCCTGGCAGCAGCAAGGAATCAGAGCGATGGACCATCAAAAAAGGCCTCCACCTCCCTGGCCAGAACTATAGAATATGTCTACTCCAAGCTGAAAGAGCCTAGAAAATGCAAGCTTTTAAAATGAGGTACCAATGGGGCACCTGGGTGGCTCAGTGGGTTAAGCCTCTGCCTTCAGCTCGGGTCATGATCTCAAGGTCCTGGGATCCAGCCCCACATTGGGCTCTCTGCTCAGTGGGGAGCCTGCTTCCCATCTCTCTCTGTCTGCTTGTGATCTCTCTCTCTCTCTCTCTCTCTCTCTGTCAAATAAATAGATAAAATGTTTTTAAAAAAATGAGGTACCAATAAAACTCTGCCCACCCACTCATTTTCCCAACCCCCACATAAAACTGGGAGTTCCACTAATAAATAAGGAGTGCTGGATACCATGTAGGCAACCTGAAGTCCCTAAATAACATATATCAACCTTTCCTTCTTCACTAAAATCAGCTATGATTCTTCAGTACTTTTTGGAAACTACAAAAAGTAATATGTCTATTATACCTAGTATAGGGCAAAAGCTATCCAAAATTAGCCCTGGTTTAAAATTCACAGAAATTCTCTAGTAGACACATGAGCCCTAGTATCCACCTCAGATCACCAACCTAATCATTCCACATCAAAAAAAATATTTAACAGACCAATAGTAAATTTCTACAAAACAACAGTAAATATATCTAGTAGCATATTAAGGGAGCTATTTATAAGAAAAGTCTTTTTTGGAAACAATTAGAAGACTAACCTTCTAAAAAGCATCCAAAACAGATCTAAATTTTCTATATACAATTTTTTTTAAATGTCAAGACAATACTAAAGCCAACTCAAGCGATGACTACTGAAAAGGTAGATATTCTTTGTTATTATTTAATGTATATTAAGCATTCCAAATGCTAATTTGTCCTCTGAAATACTACGTCTGATTGGACTATCCTCCTCTGAAGTCTGTTTTTTGTGAGGAACCTACTAGGATTGCTTTTTTGCCACTTCAATAATTCATTGTGGATTTCAGGCTCTCACAGTATCAGTCTGTGGCCATCTGGCCTTGAAGTGAGGAGAGAAGACTGCCAACTGAGAATAAAGGGGAATATTATGGTTTGTCTCTTCTTTCACATCTTTAGCAATCTTTGTTTTTCTGTTTCTTCCTCCATGATAATGTGTAAGAAACACAATCCTAAAAATATTTGCATGGTCTTTGGATGGATGCTCCTAAGGTCTGATTCTGGCCTTTGATAATGTGACATGCTTCTTTGCTTATCCTATAAGTTCATTAGTTTCTTTACCACTGATCTTTGGCTTTTGTTTTTTCCTCCTCCTACTACTACTAAGCAACTTTCACTTGGTAGCAGGGTTTGGCACCTTTGGCCTAATATAGGGTGAAATGAGCATCATAGTCGACTCAAACTAAATCTGTTCTCCACATGTTCAGGTTTTGTCCAGATGCCAGTGGCAAGACATCTGATGTCCTCAAAACCAGATCCTATCTGGGGACTGATGTGCCTCACCCCAAAGGAATGGAAAGCAAGCAAATCCAAGTCTTCATGCTAGTATTGCTCACCATTCACCCCACAGCACATGAGGAAGCAGTGGAAAATGCAATATTGTCTTTTTGCTAGAATGGCAGAAATATAAGACAATGGAGACGTAAGCACTTTCTCATTCAGTCATTTTATGTCCTTTTGTGGCCAAACACCAGGTTTCCAACATTAAATAAAACTTAACTGAAGACCTTAATATTCAATTAGGTAAGCTATTTGTCAAATATGATCTGTACTAAGCAGGTACCAAACTAACATTTGTCTGGTTTTAGATTTGATTTGATGGTAATTATGACACTTAACATTGTAAGGAAATTTTAAGCTCTTTCAAGAAAATAGCTTTGATTTTATTTAATAATAAATAAAATTTTATTATTGATTGTTAATTAATTACTTAAATGTTAATACTTAAATATTAATATTTAATATTGAGATATTTACCAATTAGTAATACTCTCAACTCAGAATTGTACCCAGAAATTGAACACAGAAATTTTGGCTCATAGAAGTTATTCTCTTGGCTCATAAGGACTTCATTTTTAAGGCCTCCTTCATTCACTTATAAAGTATTGTGACTTCGTCTCTATGATAGATGGGTTTTGTTGTTATTGTTGTTTTTGTTATTGTTGTTGTTGTTCTAATCTTAAGGAGCCATATGCCAGAAGTCTCAGTCTCATGTCAAATATATTTAAAATTGAGGTTCTAGGTCTTAGCATATTATTTGAAAGAATGATGATATAATTCTATATTATCTACTTCAAAAATATATTAATACCATTTAGATGGGTTAACATAGTTTCAACACAGTGAAGAGCAATTTGATAAATAGAGAACATGCCAATTATATGATAATAACATAAACTTTCTATGCCCCAGCTTCTCAATCTGGTCACAGAGGTCTTATTAACTTTATATATCAACATACAAGTAGTTTACCAAGTAGATACTTACTATGGTATACCAGCATTTCTGTATTTCAATACATGTGTTTCTGCAGAACTTCCCAGAAACACATGTATTGAATTACAGAAATGCTGGTATACCATAGTAAGTATTTACTTGTTATACTACTCTGCAAAACTGCCTACTGAAGATAACAGGGTTAATGGGAAGAAAGGGACTATGGGCAGACCAATCAAAACTTAGGCAACTCTGTAGTCAGAAACAAAATAATAACAGTTCTAATAGTAATATTAGCACAATTCAATATCCACTGGCATTTGCATCCAGCAATGTATCAGTCCATGCCTTACAGCCAAAAACCCAGGCTCATGCTTCCTCCTATAGGAAATAGGTCCTTGCATGGATTCATTTCCAATAGAGATGAGATGCATCAAAATTCTGAATCTGATGTAGGGATCTGACCAACACATAACCTTGCTCCTCTTCTTCCTTTTCTTCCTTCCACTCTCTTCCCCCCAACACATGCATGTTTTTTTTAGATGGGGAAAGTTGCCCTCAATATGCTCAGCTTCCCCCAGATAACTACTATGGAAATGCAGCAGTTGTTGAAGCAACTAAACAAGCCACTACTTGCCTTAAAGTAAGAGTCTTCTGCAAGATTTTCAACTTACATATTAAGGTCTCTTTTCAAATTATATCTTAATTCCTTTTCTTTAGTAATGAGAAAGCTTCAAGTATGCTGTAGGAAAATAGACTATACTGGGCATCTACTCTTTACCAATGATAGACTCTAAAGCAGGGATGAGAACTCCCATAAAAAAAAGGCAGTTTGTATGACCTCCCATCGTGCGATGTTCTGGGCTCTTACTTAAGACCACTAAGCCTCTGCCCTGGCATAAATCCAAGCCAGCACTCATTTAGTAATACATGTGTTCTTGGAGCCAAGACATCTGTGTGTTATAATGACATGCAAGTTAAAAAGAAGTGTTTATATCTCACGTTAGTATAACATGAACATTTAGCTGTTGCAAATAGCTTTCTATAATGACCGGTCCTTACTTAAAGGATTTATTATAGTTCCAATTAAAGTTCTTTACAATGTACAATAAATTTATATGTCCTGATTAACTTGTTCATTACTGCAACTCCAGAGGTGCTATGAAGATAAGAAAGTAGCTAAACATGTTGAAACTTAGGAGAAACTTGAAAACAATCTATATTTTATAAAATAAATCTCCCATATTAGACCTCTTCCAAATAACTTACTTCATTTTTATCTCCTTGAATAGTAGTTACTGTTCTCCAAAACTGACAATGAAAAAACAGTTTTAGTATGAATGGAATGATCCTCCTGCAATTAGAAGTCATCAAGATGCTGACTGGTTCGGATTTGGGGAGGCACTAGCAACAGTGGTAGCCATCTCTATTCAGTGGTCCTAGTGAAATAAATTGTATAAGGTCATACCCTGACCCAATACACTGCACTACAGCAACCTTCTTCAAAAGGAAAAGCAGAAAATCTGGCCGAGGTTGCCTTAGGGTGAAAGAAGAAGAGAGTAATTATCTTTCAAATGGAGAAGGTAATGGAAAAGGTCAATTCAGAGGTCAGAAGACCCATTCAAACAGCTTATCAATTCAAATACCTTCTCTAATTTTTTAACTACTTCTTCTTGTAGTGAGCACAGTTTGAACTCTTTTGTTTTGGTAACTCATAAACCTCTGCTGATGACTTCTTTTCTTGGGTATTCATTTTATGGCCCTAAACTTGTCTCATGTAAAGACACTTTTAAAAAGTTATAATCCATGTTCATAAAAAAGTGTCTGGTGTCATATGTACCCTATTTTGGCTTGATTACAGGTCAATACTTGCTAACAGGAGTACAAGAAAATGCCTCCAATATGAACTCCTTATAGGTCAAAATGGATAATCAAGTCATTTTCATTTTTTTTTAAATGATGGTATGTGAGTGTTTATGTATAACATGGCTTCCAAACTAGAGTAAAATGTTGTCTTTGTAGAAATACAGATTATTTTACACTGATCAGAAACTATTTTATGTAATTGTACGTGGGCTCTAGTAAAAACATGCAAAAAAATGATATAATATACTTGGGAGACAAACAATATTTAAAGCATGGAGTCCATAGGGAAGGATGATATGCAAGTTCCCAGAGGGAAAGTCAGAAGCACAGAAGATAGGATATATGGATTTAAAAGAATCCAAATGATAAAACTGGTCTTCTACCAGCTAATGCTCACAATATACAGGGATGAAGTTTTCCATTATTTCTTTTCACGAACTAGCAGATGGAATGACAAGTAAGTCTCCTTTCCCATCTCCATCTTTGTGATCAAACCCAAATCAAGTAATTCTGGTGAACAGTTACACACAGAAAGTTTAGGCTATTAAAACATTTGGCTAAGACAAAGTCATTTTTACCTAAACCAATCTCTAATTCATAAATTCTTGATAATACTACCAGTTCTACTACAAAGCAGTTATAATTTTTTGTAAAAATGAGTATATGATCTAACCATTTGCCCATATACAAGGTGTGACTGTAAAATAATGAGACCAATTCCATAAGCCAGTCATAAAAACCAATTCCATTAATTTTTCATACATGACATATAAGATGCCAAAACTGCTTTATGCTTCCAATAGACTTCCTTAGTTTTTTGTGTTTTTTTTTTAGTTGTTTCTTTTCTTTTTCTATATATATATATATATTTTAGACTTCCTTAGTTTTTAAAGCTATTTCTTAGGAATGATTTTTTATTTCTGCTTATATTTGCATAGTGTTGAAACTGAATAAGGACGAGTCTAGGTGAAAACAGCTTATAACTCTAACAAGAGCTGGGTTAACATCAAGCTAATGAAACAAATAAAAGTGATCATGTCATCTTGAATGTATACCTTCTTTGAGGGACTATAATCCTCAAATTTTGTGTATTTACAGTAAAGCTTCCCATCAATGATGTTGATTTGTGAGGTGCTAATTACCTTTTCCTTCCCAACCAAATGATAGTAAGAATTTTTCAGACAAAGATGGACTTGTTTCCATTTTAATCAACTGAAATACTTTAGCTCATAATTTTAAAAATCTTTCTAAATTATTAATTTTCACTCCCTCTAATTCCACTATAAATTTAATAATTTGGTGAAATGTTACTAAAGTACTTCATATGCATGCTGCTGATACTATCTTGAGAACATTTTAGTTTTAAAAAATTCATACTAGTATTCTACATACAGCTTGTACACCACTAACCACACTGCTTCTTTTCTATGCTTTATGTTACAGCCTGAATTATGCAAACTGTTGTTATCTTAATCTCTTTCCTGTTCTTTGACAAACATAATACAATAATTAGTATCAAGGGCTTTTAGACCAAGAGTTCATGGATTCAACTGTCAAACTGACTGAACGTGAAAATTTCTTAGAAGTATATGCCAGGGATTGTTGAAAACATTCCTATAATTGATGGGCAATTTTTATGGGTTGAGCTGAGATAACCTATAAAAGGAATGTCTTTAATTCATCTTAAACTTTCTGAGCTCCACAAAAGATGAATCAAAGTCTTCATAATGGATTCTTAGGAAACAAAACAAATCAAAAGGTAATGAGATAAAACAAAAGTCATCAAAGTATACATTGGTTCCAATTAAAAGAGATAATAACCATGTGAATAGTAACTTTCTGGTATAATGAAGATATCAGACAAAGGCAAAAAAAAAAAAGTGGGCATTTAAGTTTCAACCTCTACTTACAAGAATACTCAAGATCTCAAAAACAATTTTTTTCTAAAAAAAAAAGTACATTTATTTTATGTAGTAATAGTCCAAAATATCACTGAATGACTAATTATTAAGTTTCCACAAGCTGTTATTGGGATTCTCATTTATGAGCATACACATTAAAGCATTATTATTCCATTATAAATTCTCTGCAACTCAATCTGCTGCCCTGCCTCGGTTTGTACCCTGCTCCCTCTGAGGTTTCCAGACCTTGAAAGACCTCTTTGGCACTTACAGTCCATCATTTCCTCAAAACCCGCTCTAGAATTCACCACATATGGGGCATTACTGGATTAACTCCATTCCGGCCTATTTGGATGATTCTTTCACTGTATTTTGCATCAGAATTAGGTGTTCTACTTATACCACTTGATTAATGCTTTCATACCTAGTAATTTTTCCACTGAAACATTTTTCTGCTTTTATTATTTTTGTTGAAGCATAATTATATGCAAAAAATACACAAATTTTATGTAGCAAGTTCAACAAGTTTTGACAAATGTATATTTCTATATAAACAATACTCAAGATATAGAATATTTTTATCACCCTAGAACTAGAAAGTTCCTTCATTCCCTTTTCTAACTAATTCCCCTCCCTCCCCAAAAGCAAACATTCTTCTGGTTTCTAGTCCTGTATATCATCTCCATTTATTAAATTGTAAGTTATAACACTGTCATATTGGTATATACCTATTGCATGGGGCCTGAGATGCTCCTAATATATTTTTATTATTTAATTTATCTGCATCTCTGGGTCCTAGATTTTTATCCTCTAGAGTCAGGTCTGCTAATTTATCTACTGGTCTAACACATAGTCTATTTTAACAAAAGATGTACTAACACAAAAGTTGCACTTCCTTTTATTCACCTCAGTTTTATTAAAAAATAATTGGCATATATCACTGTATAAGTTTAAGGCATATAGCATGATGCTTTGATTTCCTTATATTATGAAATGATTACCACAGTTAGTTTAGCTAACATCCATCATCTCATATAGATATAATAAAAAGGAAAGAAGAAAAGAAAGTTCGTGATAATTCTTAGGACTTACTCTCTTAACAACTTTCTTATATATCACACAGGAGTGTTAACTGTAGTCATCACATTGCATATTACATCTCTAGTATTTATTTGTCTTCTAACTGGAAGTTTACACTTTTTGACCACCTTCCTCCACTTCCCACTCCCCTACCTACTACCTTTGGTGACCACAGTTTGATTTTTTTCCCTAAGAGTTTGTTTTTTGTTTGTTTTTTGGGTCTTTTTAAATTTCACATATAAATGAGATCATGAAGTATGTGTCTTTCTCCATCTGACTTATTTCAACGGTGCTGGGATAATTAGATATTCACACATAAAAGAATGAAACTGGACCCCCACCTCACACCACTCATAAAAATTAGTTGAAAGTTGATTAGACTTAAATGTAAGACCTGAAACCATGAAACTCCTGGAAGAAAACATATGAATAAAGATACTTGACATGGATCTTGGTAATAATTTTTTTAGATATGACACCCAAAGCACAAGCAACAAAATAAAACTTATCTAGTGGGGACACATGGGTGGCTCAGTTGGTTGAGTCTGATTTTTTGATACTGGGTCAGGTCATGATCTCAGGGTCCTGAGATCCAGCCCTGAGTCAGGCTCCATGCTTGTGGTGATTCTGCTTGAGAGTCTCTGTCTCCCTCTCCCTCTGCCCTTCCCCCTCCCAACACGTGTTCATGTGTTCTCTCTCTCTCTCAATTAAATAATGTCTTAGTAATAAAAAAAAAAAGGTGTTCAGCATCACTAATTATTAGAGAAATTCAAATTAAAACAATACTTTTTGATCAGGTGACACAGGTAACCTGGTCTTTGAGACCAGAATTACTTTAAACTACATAAAAATTAAGTCCTAATATCTCAGCCCTTATACTAGCATGGCAAGTAACAAAAATTGTCTGGATAAATTTTCAACAGCCTTTTAAAGTAGGCAGGGGCAAGTGGTATTCTCAGTTTATAGATGAAGAAAAGATTCAAATAGTAACTAACTTGCTCAAAATCACTCTACAAATTAACTGGTGGCACCAGCATTAATTTCTTTTTCTATCATTCCACTCTCTCAGGCTGCAGGTACACAGGAAAGAGCTGACTTGTTTCAAAATCCAATTTCCTTGTTTATACTCTGAAAAGTCATATGTTGCCCACTTTTTCCAAAATCCAGCATGGTGCTGAGCACTATTAAGGCCCAAAGATATTGCTGTGTCCAAAGCCTTTCACTTCTTTCTCCTTTAGCTAGACAAAAATACAGTAGACTGCCAGATTTGGATGGTTTTGTTTCATTGTACTTCTCTGAAATATCTTGGGTTCCTATAACCTTGGTCTATCTCATTTAATGGTATATCAATGGACCCTGGAATTTTTCCATCTTCAAGAATGCCCAGTGTCTCTTTAACATCAATTAACCTAGTATTTTGTAATTCAATAGTTTGTTAGGTTCTTGATAAATAACTTCTTTAAGAAGAAAATACTGAGGGCCAAGGTAAGATGGCGGAGTAGCAGAGGGACCCTGAACTAGCTCCATCCTTCAAATATAGCTTCAAATATAGGACGTTCAACTATTTTAAACAACTAGAAAGATGATCTGAAGATTAAGGAAGCAATCTGCACAGTTGGGGGGAGAGAAAGTGGCAAATGCAAGATTTGGCACCATGAACTGGGGATGAAGAAAGCACATGGTCAGGGGCGCCTGGGTGGCTCAGTGGGTTAAGCCGCTGCCTTCGGCTCGGGTCATGATCTCAGGGTCCTGGGATCGAGCCCCGCATCGGGCTCTCTGCTCAGCAGGGAGCCTGCTTCCTCCTCTCTCTCTGCCTGCCTCTCTGCCTGCTTGTCATCTCTCTCTGTCAAATAAATAAATAAAATCTTAAAAAAAAAAAAAAACAGAAAGCACATGGTCATGAAGGGGAGAGAACCCTTTTGACAGAGCAAAGTCAGGAAGAGGGAGAAGTAGGAAAGAGCCCAGAGGGCAGGGACCACAAAATTAGCTCTGGTGAGGAGATCCCCTGGGTTGCACTGCTAGCAATAGCTCCCCTTCCCAAAGGGCATTTGGAAGAGCATATTTTGCTTCTTCAAGGATAAAAGGCCAGCTGGGATCCACTGAACCATATTCAACAGCAAAGTCACTATGAGCCACAATAGGCTTAAATCTCTGTGTGTGACTGAGCGACTTCTTTTCTGTGGCAGAACTAAAAGAAAGCAGAGACAGGAGGAGATTGCAGATAACCTAGCCACTGCTTTTCGCTGTCTGCCACAATAGATTCAAGCCTCTTCAATGGCTTTTCTGGGACACGAGGGAAGAGGGGACTGATGCACAGATGCACAATAACCCAGTTCTAGCTTTTCCCTGAGTATTACAATAAATTCTTAACCTCTGTGCACGCACTGTGTGACTGCTTTCCTATACAGGATGGTGCTGGGCCTAAGCCTCTCCTCCGGGAGACTGGAGTGGACCCACACCTTACCAAGCCCTTTAAAACTTGGAGTTTTGAATCCCAGCCACAGGTCAGAGATAAAATACAGGAGATCTGTAGCACTGGGCTTGTCCATGGCCCAGGCACAGACAGGTTAAGAGCAGGGAAGTGATGAAAGCCAGGGACATGAGAGATTGCTCGCTTTGCTAAGAGGGCCCCCTGAACAGCGATGGCTGGGTCCACTCCCCAGGAACAAGAGAGTGGGATGATGCCATATTCCTCCTCTACTACCACCTCTCCCTGCTCCCGCCCACCAGCACAGTGGGACCTCAAAGAGAAACACAGCACCTCCAGTGGAAGCTGGAGTCTCCTACACAAAACCCCACCCCGCCTACTCCTAGGGGTAAGAGTAAGTCACTTCTGAGCCAGCCCAGCAGGCCTCTCTCTCTGAAGACCAACATAGGCCTAGGCATCTACCAAGTCTACTGATTAAAGAAAGCTCCAAAACATCAGCTTCCACTAGAAATAGAACCAGGCCTATTCCTTCGGGGTTTTTTCTCCTCTTTTCCTAACTTTTTAAAAAATTTAAAATTTTTTTTTATTTTTCTATTTCTTATTTTTTATTCTTTATCTTTTATCTTATATATAAATATTTCCTTTTTTTTCATTTCTCTTCATTTTTCTTTTTTTTTTTTATCAGCCTTATAATCATTTGTTCATTTGTTGATTTGTTTCCTTCTCTTATTTCTCAGATCAGGCTTCTCATTTTTTTTCCTCTCTTTCCTTGTTTCCCTACTCTTTTCCCCTTCCTTCTTTCAGAAAGCCAGTGATATAGAGACAAAATAATGGAAAATAAGGAAGCTGAAAAGAAGAGAGAAAGACAACTACTGGATCACAAAAGGGGGACTTCAAGAACTCAGCATTTCCATAAAATGAAATCATATCTGGATAACAGAGATCCCAGAAGGAAGAAAGAGGAACAGAAGGTTTATTTGAATAAATTATAGTTGAAAACTTCCTTAATTGGGGAAGGAAACAGGCATTTAAGTCCAAAAGGCACAGAGAACCACCCCCCCCCAAAATCAGTAAAAACAGGTCAACACCTCAACATATATTAGTGAAACTTGCAAATTTCAAAGATAAAGAGAATATCCTGAGAGCAGCTTGGGACAAGAAGTCCTTAACCTACAAGGGTAGAAACATAAGGCTGGCAGGAGACCTGTCCACAAGGCCCTGGGAGGCCAGAAAGGACAGGCATGATATATTCAATGTGCTATATGGAAAAAATATATAGTCAGGAATACTTTATCCAGCAAGGCTGTCATTCAGAATAGAATAGAAGAAAAGAGAAAGAGATTCCAGAACAAACAAAAATTAAAGGAATTTATGAACACTAAACCAGCACTGCAAAAACTATCAAAGGGGATCCTTTGAGAAAAGAAAGATCCTGCAAGTAACAAAGAGCAGAAAAGAACAGAGACAATCTACAGGAACTGCTACTTTACATGTAATATAATGGCACTAATTTCATATCTTTCAATAATTGCTCTGAATATAAATGGACTAAATGCTCCAATCAAAAGACATTGGTATCAGAATGGATAATAAAAACAAGACCCATCTATACACTGCTTATAAGAGACTCATTTTAGACTTTCCAGATTGAAAGTGAGGGGGTAGAGAATCATTTATCATGCCAATGGACATCAAAAGAAAGCTGGAGTAGCAATAATTACATTCGACAAACAAAATTTTAAACCAAAGACTGTAATAAGAGATGAAGAAGGACACTATATCCTAATAAAAGGGTCTATCCAACAAGAAGATCTAACAGTTGTAAATATGTATGCCCCTCCTTGGGAACAGCCAATTATACAAACCAATTAAAAACAAAATTAAAGAAACACATTAAAAATAATACAGTAATAGTAAGGGACTTTAACAAACCACTCAGCAAACGACAGATCATGTAGGAAGAAGATCAACAAGGAAACAAGGACTTTGAATGACACACTGGATCAGATGGACTTAACAGGTATATTCAGAGCATCCTAAAGCAGAATACACATTCTTCTCAAGTACACATGGAACATTCTCTAGAATAGATCACATACTGGGTCACAAATCAGGTCTCAACTGCCACGAAAGGATTGTGATTATTCCTCACATAATTTCAGACCACAGTGCTTTAAGACTTGAAGGCAACTACAAAAAAAAAATTGGAAGGACCACCAATACACGGAGGTTAAAGAGCATTCTACTGAAGACTGAATGTGTCAACCAGGAAATTAAAGAATAATTTAAAAAATACATGGAAGGAAATGAAAATGAAAATATGACAGTTCAGAATATGTGAGATGCAGCAAAGACAGTTCTAAGAGGGACATATATAGCAATACAAGCCTTTCTCAAGAAATAAGAAAGTCTCAAATAGACAAACTAACCCTACACCAAAAGGAGCTGGAAAAAGAACAGCAAATAAAGCCTAAATCCAGCAGAAGGAGAGAAATAATTGAGTAAAGCAGAAATCAGTGATATAGAAATGAAAAAAAAAAAAAAAAGCAGAAAAGATAAAAAAAAAACTAGGAGCTGGTTCTTTGAAAGAATTAATAAGATCAATAAACCCCTAGCCAGACTTAGCAAAAGGAAAAAAGATTCAAATAAATAAAATCATGAATGAAAGAGGAGAAATCATGATCAATACCAAAAAAATACAGTTATAAAAGAATATTATGATCAACTATATGCCAACAAATTGGGCAATCTGGAAGAAAAGGATACATTACTAGAAACATATAAACTACCAATACTGAAACAGGAAGAAATAGAAAACCTGAACAGAGCCCTAACTAGCAAAGAAACTGAATCAGTAATCAAAAAACTCCCAACAAACCAGAATCCAGGGCCAAATGGCCTCCCAGTGGAATTCTACAAACTACTTAAAGAAGGATTAATACCTATTCTTCCAAAAATGTTTCAAAAAATAGAACTAGAAAGAAAACTTTCAAACTCATCCTATGAATCCAGCATTACCTTGACCCCAAAACCAGACAAAGACCTCATCAAAATGAAGAATTATAGACCAATATCCCTGATGAACATGGATAGAAAAATTCTCACCAAGATACTAGCTAATAGGATCCAAAAGTACATTAAAAGGATTATTCACCACAAACAAGTGGGATTCATTCCTGGGCTGCAAGGGTGGTTCAACATCCACAAATCAGCCAATGTGATACCCCATATTAATAAAAGAAAGAACAGGAACCATATGATCCTTTCAATAGATGCAGAAAAAGTATTTGACAAAATACAGCACCCTTTCTTGATAAAAACTCTCCACCATGTGGGGATAGAGGGAACCAAAAAATGCACAGCAGAGCCATGTGAGAGGCCATAAGAGAAGAAACTGCACTTCCCAACTGGACCAAGAAAGAAAATCAGGCATGACTCTCAGAGCTGAGCAGGCCTGAGCCTTTCAGACTAGATGGCCCATAAAGCTTGCTCAATAGTAAAGGTATGTCGGTTGTTTGTAAATCACCTCAAAGCTCAAAAGCACTGTTTTCATTCTTGGTTCTCCATCTACCAAAACACCAGCAGAGTGTTCAAAACTCTATGAGCATCTACCAAATGTTATGAACGAAGGCTGTAAGAATTATCTTCAGAGACTCTAGTCATCTTTACTCAATGAGCTAACTGTGCCAAGTGGAGTAGAGAATAGCAGTGTACAAGAAATTTTACTTGCTTTGGAAAGTGAATACTATCATAAGATCTGATTCCTGACTCATTGTCTAGGCTTAGCTCTGATAACCACTCCGTTTTCTCATCCTATTCACACCCCAATCCTGCAAATGTAGAAATAAACTGCATATAGGTCCCTCAATACAAAATGCTATTTCATAACTCCATGCCTTTCTACACATTGTACTGCTTTTCCAAAACCAGCTTAAAAGGTCATCTATTCCAGAGGGCCCTCCCTGACCTTCCCTCAGAGAATGAGTTCTCCACTGTGCATTTTCCCCCTTCCCTTATAGAATGAAACAGTTAAAACAAACAAGGTGGTATAGAAAATAATACAGCAAACAACCAGCATTTGCAAATCTTAATTATCCTATATCTGTCATTTATTTTAATAAATTAAACATTTTAGATACAGCTAAAGCCCCATCTGGGCATTGCTCCCATCATATCATCCTCTCTCTTCCCCTGGAAGTAAGTAGTATCCTGAATAGAATGTTTGTACACTTTTACAATATATGTATCCCTAAACAATATGTCTGATTTTTTTGCATGTTGTTAAAACTTTAAAATCACACCATGGGTATTCCTCTGTGCCCTAATTTTCTCAACACTGTATTTTTGAGATTATTTTAAATGCTGACATATTAATTCATTTTAAGTGCTCTCTAAATATTATACGAATTTGTACTCCTACTGGCAGTGTATGGGAAGTTCTCACAGCTCCATATATTTGCCAATACTTCATCCTATGAACTTTTAAATCTTTTTCAGTTTGATATGTATGAAATGGAATTTCACTGTGGTTTCAATTTACATAACTTTGATTACTACCAAGACTAAGCATCTGTTTATATGTTTTTTTGACTACTTACATTTCCTCTTTTGGAATTTTCTTCACATACACTGCACATTTTTCTTATTTTTATGTAGCCCTTTACATATTCCTTTGTTGGTAGAATGAAATAAAAAATTCCATCTTAATTTTGTTCATAGTTTCCTTTGTTGTATAAAAGTTTTATGTTTTAATATAATCAATCTTTTAAGGACTCAATGAGCTTTTTGTAGCTTATTTAGAAAATCCTTCCCAACCCTGACATTATAAAGATGTACTTCTCTCTTCTCTTATAAAAGCTATATATTTTATATCTAAGTATTTGGTTCCTTAGAATTTATTTTTGTTTATGATGAAGGAGAGGATCCAACTGAACTTTCTGTATGTGGATAGCCAATCAATTTAGTTCTATGGTACTTTAAAAAACCACAAAACTTTTATTGTGGCTCTTATCACAATATATTACAAATGTGCTTTATATTTGTTTGTTTTTGCCAGCAGATTAGAATTGCTAAAGAGAGTCAGGGGCGCCTGGGTGGCTCAGTGGGTTAAAGCCTCTGCCTTCCGCTCAGGTCATGATCCCAGGGTCCTGGGATCAAGCCCCACATTGGGCTCTCTGTTCAGAGGGGGCCTGCTTCTTCCTCTCTTCTCTGCCTGCCTCTCGGCCTACTTGTGATCTGTCTGTCAAATAAATAAATAAAATCTTAAAAAAAAAGAGAGAGAGAGAGAGTCTATGTCTTTTCCATTTCTGTATTTCAGAACCTAACACAATGCCAGCAAAAATACGGAACAAATCGCTTAATTAAACTACAAAACTATTCCCTCAAAACTTCCTGGAGTTAACCTCATAAAGCACCTGGCTTTGTTCAACAAACAGGCTCAAGCCCCTGCTTGGTGTATTGTATGGTGACTAACATAACACAATAAATTTAAAAAAGAAGAAGAAGAGTGGGGTGGAACTGAGAGGTCACAACATGCAAGCCCTACTCTGACATTAAGGGTAATGCCAAAGTGAGTTTCAGTTCATCCTAACTCAATTTACCTCAACAAAAGTAATGTTATATTAGGTGGTCTCTAATATAAGGTTTTTTAAACCTTCTAGGCAAGAATCAAATGTTTGTGATGGGCCTGAAGGAAAGACAGGACTGTGGTGGACAGAGATGGCTTCCAGAGGCTTCCAGAGGCTGTCAAATCAACATGTAAAAGCCATAGGTTGTTTCTCTGTTCTTTATTTAATTCCTGTTATTTTGAATCATCTACTAAAACTTCCTTACTTGTGTACAAATATCACCCACCAAAATTCATGTTAAATAAATCATGCCACAATTATCAGTCAAGTCACACAAAAGTGATCTCGGATCACTAATGCTTGAGTGTTTTATATAGTATTCCATATCTAAGTCATTTCAAGACTGTTAGGGATACATTTATCTGGCACTTACTAAACACGGGAATGTGTACTAAAACTTATAGATATTACTGAAAAAGACAGATCCTCTTCCCTTAAACAGCACACAACTTTGTTAACAACACAGATGTATAACCAAACAATTGCAATGCAATGTCATAAATGCTGCAATCAAGGTGGACCTAAAAAGCTGTGATGGCAAATCAGGAATTAGCAGTAGATCAGAGTCTTAAATGAATACATCTTAAATAACCTCAGTGGATCTAATGGTTTGGACTTAAAAAATCAAGTGTTTTTATTCATTATTTTTAGTATGACATTTGAGATTATAAATTATGTAATTGTGTCAATTATATAATCCTTGAAGCACTAATTTTCATTTTTTTAATTAAGATATAATGTATTATTTGCTTCAGGGGTACCGGTCTGTGAATCATCAGTCTTACACTATTCACAGCACTCACCATAGCACATACCCTCCCCACTGTCCATCACCCAGCCACCCCATCTCTCTCCCCCAACCCCAACAACCCTCAATTTGTTTCCTGAGATTAAGAGTCTCTTGCGTTTTGTCTCCCTCCCCGGTCCCATTTTGTTTCATTTTTTCCTTCCCTACCCCCCACGATGCCCCTCCCTGCCTCTCAAATTCCTCATATCAGAGAGATCATATGATAATTGCCTTTCTCTGATTGCCTTATTTCGCTTAGCATAATACCGTCTATCTAGTTCCATCCACATCATTGCAAATGGCAAGGTTTCAGGGGTGTTTTGATGGCTGCATAGTATTCATATACATATATATATCATATCATATATATCACATATAGATGTGATAACATATATCACATCACTTCATAATATTCATATATATATATATATATATATATCTCACATCTTCTTTATACATTCATCTGTTGATGAATATCGAGGTTCTTTCCATAGTTTTGCTATTATGGACATTGCTGCTATAAACATTCATGTGCATGTGCCCCTTCAGATCACTACATTTGTATCTTTAGGGTAAATACCCAGTAAACACTAACTTTCTGAACAATGATTATCTGAAGTTAGATGTTAGATGATTCAAAGGTGGTACAATGATCAAAAGAATATTACATTGATCATTAATAGTAACAAAACAAGGTTTTTTTTAAACCATTGGGCAGCTTTCTTCAAGTACACTATAAAATACTTATTCCATGCATGCAAAAATATGATCCAAGTTCATACCAAGAGTAACAGCAGGGGCACCTGGGTGGCTAGTGGGTTAAGCCTCTGGCTTCGGCTAGGGTCATGATCTTGGGCTCCTGGGATCGAGCCCCACATCAGGCTCTCTGCTCAGCAGGGAGCCTGCTTCCCTCTCTTTCTTGTCTACTTGTGATCTCTCTCTCTCTCTCTCTGTGTGGGTGTCAAATAAATAAATAAAAGCTTTAAAAAAAAAAAGTAATAGCAGCTGGCCATATGCTTTTGTCATAGGATTCCCACATCTCTAAGATTCAGGGAAGAGATAATAGTAAAAAGTAAGTGATGGCAAACCAACAATTCTTGTTTAAATCAGACAACTCCAAACTATAGTGGCTCCAGAGTGTGGCAAACTGCTGGAAATTCAGAGGTTGACTCATCTTGAGGTTGTGCTTGCCCAGAGCTTTCCATACAAACACTGCAAATATGTTATCTCTTCATATCAAAGAACTGAAGAAGGCTGCTGAAGGTCATAGGACTAAGGATGTTTGCCTCCAGTGAACACTTAGTGCCACCTCTGGCCATAAAGAATGCCCTAATAACTCCTCATGATGCCCTTGGTCCACACACAATTATCACACCGGTAATTCTGAGCACTAAAGTTTTCACATATCACAAAGAAAAGGGACCAAAAACTCAGTGTCATAGGGAGCATACTAAATCCTCGTGGAACCAATTTAATGGCTTTTATGGAAAATATAACTGTATAATGAATAGTCACTGCTATTTTGTGAGTAACATATTTATAATTACAACTCTTATAAATTGTACAAACTGGTTCCAACAGTTGCAAACACAGAACATTTTCAACCCACATCCTAACCTTCACATTTAAGATATATATTTTTTAATTTTTTTAAGATTTTTATTCAATTTATTTGTCAGAGAGAGAGGGAGAAAGAGCACAAGTAGGGGAAGAGGTGGGGTGAGAGAAGCTCCTCAGCAAGGAGCTTGCAGGACTTGATCCCAATACCCTGGGATCATGACCTGAGCTGAAGGCAGATATTTAACTGACTGAGCCACCAGGGCATGCCTAACCTTGACATTTAATTCAGTATGTACTGGTGCATCTGTATTCCAGAGGAAGGACAAAAACATTTTGAAGGTATTATTTTTCTAAGTGCTACATGACACATACTGAATGGTTTGGTTCGCCTCAACAGAGTCCTTGTCAATTATATAATCCTTGAAGCACTAACTTTCATTTTTTTAATTAAGATACAATGTATTATTTGCTTCATACCATAGTCCTTGGTCTCATGGACTCATAGTCAAGGACTCATACCAAGAGTCCTTGGTCTAGCCCTAACCTTCTATATATTATACATGTGAGAACAAGAAAGAGATAAACTTTTGCTAAGGTTCTTCTACAAATGGAGTATTTCATTAATCATTCTCTTAAATCTCTGAGGTAATTCCATCCCTCATTAACAGATGAGAAAACCGAGGCTTAGAAAGTATTGAGAACTTGGGGCACCTGGGTGGTTCAGTCGGTTAAGCATCTGCCTTCAGCTCAGGTCATGATCCCAGAATCCCAGGATTGAGATTCTGGGGAGTCTGCTTCTCCCTTGTGCCCCTCGCCCCTGCTCATGTTCTCACTCAATCTATCTCTTTCTCAAATAAATAAATAAAATCTTAAAAAAAAAAGTATCAAGAACTTGACAAAAGTCATAAAGCCAGTGCATGTTACAGAAAGAATCTTTTTTATTATTACTATTATTTTATTAATTATTTTTATCAACATATAATGTATTATTTGCCCTAGGGGTAAATGTCTGCGAATCGTCAGGCTTACACACTTCATAGCACTTACCATATCACATACCCTCCCCAATTACAGACAAAATCTTTAAATGACTGCAAGTATTTTGATAATTCCAGAACTTCTTTCCCTTCACCATCAATAAGAAGTGTGATAATGCCAGACCTAAAGAAGTATACTACAGTAGAAAAAGTGCCAAAAATGACCTTCCCAAAATACAGTATTTATATTATGTCCTGATTTTAGAGTTACTTTATCATGCAGTAAAATAGTGCTCCCACCAGCTTGGTCAGAGGAACAGAAATTACTCATTTCATATAATCTTTACAGAGGATGTAAGGGTTCCTAATATTTCTTAAAATGTCTTGATAGAGGCTAAAAAGAAGTAATAAAGCCACAACTCTCTAATTAAAACATTTCCCTTGAAGTTACTATTTTATGCATATCTTGTGAGATCAAAGCCATAAAATTCATATAATATTATGTCATAACCATCACTGCACATATTGGACCCCATTATTTAAGACCCAATAAGTAAATGAGCAAGTATTTTTTTTAATTTTTATTTTTTTTAAATTTCTTTTCAGTGTTCCAGAATTCACTGTTTATGAGCAAATATGTTATTTCAAATTAACCTCTTTTGATTATCTAACCTAGTTTTCTACATATTTTGACATATTTATAAATAAAAAACTAGGTCACTAAATGGCTTTATGAACTAGATTAAAACACAATAAAATCTCAATTATTACTCAGGAAGCAGGACAGGGCAGCTCTCACTTTTCCACATCAGATGAAGAGAACTGTTGTTATCTGCCTGAATGCTCAGACCCACACTGTATTTCTATTCATGCATTTAGTCACAGGATCTAGCAATTTAAGTCATCAAAAATTAAAAACTAAGAAAAGATGATAACACCAAAATGTCAGTCATCTTTTAGCATTAGGAAGCTCTCCATCATTGGTTATTTTAGCAATCTAATGATATATTAGTTTGTCCATTTTAATGAGTATATTACCGAAAAGACAGTAACAGACAACCTTACATCAAAAATAACTATAGGAGGTGTGCCTAGTTGGCTCGGTCAGAAGACCATGTGACTAGATCTTGGGCTCAGGAGTTCAAGCCCCATATTGAGTATAACGATTACTTATATAAATATTAAAAACTTAAAAAAAATGGCTACAGCAATGTGAGGAAAAGGAAGACTGTAATTTTTTTCTGACCAAACAGGAGATAATGATTTAGTGTTTTTGAAAAGTTGTTTGGCAGCACGAATCAAGAGCTTTCTAAATGTTTTAATTTGGGGCCCAATAATTTCACTTCTAGAAATCTATTCGATGGAAATACTCAGGGATCTATGATCAAAGATTTATGAACAAGGACATGCATTCCTAACTGATAAAAATAAAACCATGTAAAAATACAAACGTTTGAAAATTGAGGATGTTTGAAAATGACACAATATGAATAATTATTATAAATAAATCAAAAATCAAGTTTTCCAAAATATTATTACATATGATTGCTAAAGAAAAACTCAGCATTCAAAACTGCGTATACAACATGAACTTAACTTTATTAAAAAAAAAAAGACAAGGGGTGCCTGGGTGGCTCAGTGGGTTAAAGCCTCTGCCTTCAGCTCTGGTCACGATCCCAGGCTCCTGGGACCGAGCCCCACATCAAGCTCTCTGCTTGGCGGGGAGCTTGCCTCCCTCTCTCTCTCTGCCTGCCTCTCTGCCTACTTATGATTTCTGTCTGTCAAATAAATAAATAAAATCTCTTAAAAAAAAAAAAAAGACAAGGCAAGGCATTGGATCGATATGTGAATAAGGTGTTAAAATTATGATTTCATTTTCCTCCTTATACATTTCTAATTTTCCCAAATTTGATACAATTATTATGCATAAACTAAAAAATTATTTGAGGTTATATTTATATCAGCCTTATTTTAGCTTCTTATATAATTCTAATTGGCACCAGCAAAATAAAAAGATACACTATACAAATGAAGACCCTTCTATGTATGTGAAAGAAATGCAAAAACAGGACAAGCCAACACAGAGAGCTCTTAACTTAATTGTATCTCTTCAGACTGAATACTAATGCTGATAGCACTAATGCAATGAAACCAGAATGGCATGAATAATACATTACTTGCACCAATCGATGTTAGAATGTTACAAGCTGATGGAAAATAAATGTTCAGAGTAAAAACAGAGGAAGAAATTTCAAATGCAAGTACAGTACAGCAATCCATCTAGTATCTCTACTGGACCAGGGTATGGGAGAATTGTTGCAACTCTGCCAAAAGAATATAAAATCGATAACAACTGTTGCTTTCTCACTGTCAAACTGTGTTCTACCAATGATATATCAGAAGAAAGACTATACAGATAACTGTCACTGAAGTAAATTATTGATTAATATACATGTGTTTTCATGTAACTATGTGTACCCACTAAAAGAGGACTCATAATGATGTCAGGAAATGCAAAATTTTAACTGTCCATCTCTACAATTAGTATAAAATTATATATTGTATGTTAAGACAAAGAACAGACATAACACAGATATAAAGACAGTTAATTGTAGCACACATTATCCATATTCCTAAGTCAAGAGTCTTCTAGCACATCACTCTAAAGGAAATAATGCAGTTTTCAGTCGCTAGGTAAAGTGGCTATGTGACTAATGGAACATGCCTCAAAGAATACATAAGCCCTATTTTATTCACATATATGTCAGTTCCTTTTCAACCAAGGGTCTGAATTATAGAGTAGATCATTGCCTTAAGAGAGAGTGAAAAAAGAGGATACTACCAGGTAAATTGCTCCTTAACTCTCAAGTCCTACAGGGGAAATTCAAAGGACATCATGTTCCACATACAGTAAAAACAGGGAAAAATATCTTGGAAAAAAGGAAAATCATGTTTATTTTAAAACTTGCTTAGAGATGCCTATAGGAACTCTATTATAGGACTAATTAAAAATAATGTGTTTATTTCAAATAATCCTCCATTTTGAACAAAATACACAAATTTCATTTTCCAATGGCATTTTTTGCTAAATTCTTGTAAAACAAGAAAAGAAACATAGCCATCTTAGCAGTTTAACACTTCGGCATAATGGCTGAAAAGAACACCTTGAATTTGATATTAGCTAGTTTTCTATGGAAGAAACAAGAAACATGAAAGAAACAAGATTTATAAAATCACATCATAATGGAATTCTACTGCAAAATAAAGACTGTTTAGAATAATTTAAGAAAACACTCCAGATACAAGTGATGGGCAAACTTGAATGGGTTTCTTGGGAATATTATACAATATTTTTTCTTTGGTGATCTTAACAAGAACAAATGTAGCCCTAAGGAACTTTCTGGTTGACACAGTAGCTAGCAAGTGGTACTCAATTCTCATATTTCAATGCTAATCCTCTTGAAAGCACACAAAAAGAGGTCCAGTTATAAAGCCATGTAAAGTAAGAATATTTGTCAACTATCCACCACACATGAGGAGTGATTTCTATTGAACATGTGGCTCTGACTCTGAACAAGAAAAAAGATTAAGTAGAAAGAGATGGACCTTCAAAAAGATCTCCACCAAAATCCAGATCTATCCTTTGCTTATATAGGTTTAAGTAGGTGAAATTTTACTGGTTAAATACTCTGGTCAGCTAAAACAATTAAAAATTAAGAAAGCTGCATGCTTTTAAATTTTGCTATTTGGCAATAAAATGACTCTTTTAAACAGCTATTGAAATCAAAATTGAAATTATACAGTATTTGTAAAATCATAAAAATAATAAAGATAGGTACCTGTTGGTTAACAATTTCCTTTCAGGTACTATGCTGTGAACTCTACAGACAAAATTAATTACATTTTTTTAAACCTAAAAGGTAAGTATTAAAAGCCCCACTTTACAACAGAAGATACTGAAGCTCAAGGTCATGAGATAATAAGTGGCAAGATCCTAAAAAAATTCTTGCTGCCTCCTAAGTCTATATTCTTACCAAGCCATAATGCATCACCACTACACTTAAATGTGTATGTTGGCAAAGCTGTACTCGAAGACAAAATAATAGCCTTAAATGCTTTCAGTGTTTAAATAATAAAAATATCATATGATTTCCCCGATATGAGGAAGTGGAGATGCAACGTGGGGGATTTGGGGGGTAGAAAAAGAATAAATGAAACAAGATGGGATCAGGAGGGAGACAAACCATAAGAGACTCTTAATCTCACAAAACAAACTGAGGGTTGCTGGGGGGAGGTGGGGAGGGAGAGGATGGTGGGGTTATGGACATTGGGGAGGGTATGTGCTATGGTGAGTGCTGTGAAATGTATAAACCTGGCGATTCACAGACCTGTACCCTTGAAGCTAATAATACATCATATGTTTATAAAAAATAAGTAAGTAAATGATGCAAACATTCAAGTAACAAGTTTGAAAAAGGAACAATGGAAAGCACAGTAGGCGGAAAAAGGAAAATTAAGAGATTGAGAGCACAATGAATTATTATTGATATACAATAGTTCTGGTTGAATTTTTTTTTAAACCCCAAAGCAAAAACCACTCCCCCAAAAAAGTGAGTAGGTGAGTAGGTGAGTAGGTGAGGGTAACACAAAATTAGCAAAGAAAAGGAGATATAACAACAAGTAAAGGTGGCATTTTCTTTAAAAAGGAGAAATACACTTATGCCAGTATATGCTGAAGTGTGCTTCTAGTGTTCTATGGAAAGTTAATAGATGCTACACACACACACACACACACACACACACAGGAATTTCGTATCTAAATTTGGGCAATTCTAGGCTAAACAAAATGAAAAAATTATTTCCAGCATTTCTCTTCATCTTTAACACCCTAAAGTTCATCTTTTTTTTTTTAGATTTTATTTATTTATTTGACAGAGAGAGATCACAAGTAGGCAGAGAGGCAGGCAGAGAGAGGAGGAAGCAGGCTCCCCACTGAGCAGACAGCCCAATGCGGGACTCGATCCCAGGACCCGAGCCAAAGGCAGCGGCTTAACCCACTGAGCCACCCAGGCGTCCCCCTAAAGTTCATCTTAATCTCTAATTCTACTCCAATACTACTTGATTTGACAGGAGGATCATTTCACACCTTTAAAAAAGACTTCACTATGGGGTACATGAGTGACTGAGTCAGTTAAGAGTCAGAGTCTTGGTTTTGGCTTAGATCATGATCTCAGGGTAGTGAGATGGAATCCTGTGTCAGGCTCCATGCTCAGTGCAAAGTCAGCTTGAGATTCTTTCCCCCTCCTTCTCCCTCCCCTGCTCCTCTCTCTCTAAAATAAATAAATGGAATCTTTAAAAAATACTTTAGTATGGGGCGCCTGGGTGGCTCAGTGGGTTAAGCCGCTGCCTTCCACTCAGATCATGATCTCAGGGTCCTGGGATCGAGTCCCGCATCGGGCTCTCTGCTCGGCAGGGAGCCTGCTTCCCTTCCTCTCTCTCTGCCTGCTTCTCTGCCTAATTGTGATCTCTCTCTGCCAAATAAATAAATAAAATCTTTTAAAAAAATACTTTAGTATGGAAAAAAATGTGTATAACATATTCACAAAGTTAGCCTAACACTCATATCAAAAAATCTAACAAGTAGTTCAATAGAGAAAAATCAATTGAAAGCCAACTATGTGTAAGCCACAAGAAAACTGCCCTAGTTATTATAGATCTGTATATTAAGTATTATTCTGTTTTAACTCCCACTGAAAATGATTTCAAAGAAAACAAAGTTTTATTCTTTGTCAGTTGACATTGGGAGGACAAGATAGGATTGCAGTTTTTCATCCTCAGATGGGTTTCATTTAGAGGAGAAATATGGACCCTATAAAACCAAGTCAATCATGTTCCTCAGTTTGAGGGAGTAAAGGGAGAGAGGAAAGTAATTCTCTCATGATCTGCTTTAAAAATGCCATAAATACTCCCTCTATTTTGGGCTGCACTAAATTCTGGAAACCCATAAAACACTGAGGTGTGAGAAAGGGATATGCAGTAATCCATTTTATCTATATTGGAACTGTCAATAAGGGTGGGTCCACCTTTGCAATAAAACACTTTTAAAAGCACAATAAAATATTTAAAACTATTTGAATTCAACATATTGACTCAATGAAAGATAATATCCCACGCTGTCAAGAATCAGCAGTGCAAATAAAACTGCAATCTATCCTCGTATTTACTTGTGTATTTTACGCATAGTAGAATGACTGCACACCCTGCTTTTCCACGACAATCTAGGCTTACACTTGCTGTCCCGGTGCAATTATTAATTTTGCCACTCTTTCCTCTCCAAAATGCCTACTTTGGACTATAAATACAGAGTCACCCTAAGCTCAAACCATATAGTACCATTATCTTCATAAAACCTCAGGTCAAGGGGAGTGACCTGGTATCAAACTCCCGTACATATCTGCATTCATGTCATAGTTTTGCTAATTATGTGACCTGGGTGAGATCACTTTGGTCCTTAGTTTCCTCACATAAGATAAGATAATAATAATTATTTCATGGTCATATGAGGATGAGAGCAAGATAATATCCTATGCTTAATATAATAGCTGATATTCAGTAAGTGCTCTATAAATGCTAGCTATGAAAACTGTGACAACCACTTCACAGAGCCCCAAGTGGTTTCACACATAAAATGAGTACAATAGTGCACCTGGGTGACTCAGCTGGGTGAGGGACTGCTTTCAGTTCAGATCATGATCCTGGGGTCCTGGGATCAAGTTCTGCATGGGGACTCAGCACAGGGTCTGCTTCCCCCCTCATGCTCACACGCTGTCATTCTCTCTCTCTCTCTCTCTCGCAAATAAATAAATAAAAATGTTTTAAAACAATAAAAAATAAAATGCGTATAATAATACCCAAATCCTGAGTCATATGAAAGATTATATTAGAAAACCCACGTAATGTCCTTGGTAGAGTGTCAGGTATATAATACGTGCTCAATAAATGTGTATTTCCTTCATTTCCTTAAATCTATAAAAGCTGTAGTACTAATGACCCACTACTACTTGGTGTTTCATTATATAAATACAAATTCTACACCTGAAAAAATAAAATATAAACAAAGAACAATAGCAAAATCTGATAGTGTCTAGTAAATAAAATTTGAAAGCAACAAGAACTGAGGTTAATTGTCTCAGAAGAGCAAAACTACAAGGATATTCAACATTCAATCAAGCAATATTATGAAGGTTGCTTGCATTTTGGAGACATATGTCGTTAAAACACTATTTTTTAACATTTCTCGTAGGCTTCCCCCAGCCACTCCACCTCAGCCCACCCCAGTATACTCGGCCAAAAGTAGATCCATTTACCTCTAAGGACATATTTCAGTATTTCCTAACTGTGGAGAATCATGAAGAGTATAAGATTTTACACTACAAGCAAACTAACAAATTAATCTGCCATTATTTCATGGATGTGTGCAGAAGACTCAAGACTCCTAACCAGAGGGGTGCCTGGGTAGGTCAGTCGGTTGGATGTCTGCTTTCAGCTTAGGTCATGATTTCAGGTCCTGGGATGGAGCACCGATGACGATATCAGGTGCTAGAATGGCGCCCTAAGTCAAGTCGGGCTCCCTGCTCAGTGGGAAGCCTGCTTCTCCCTCTCTCTCTCCCGCTCCCTGTTGCTCATGCTCTCTCAAAGCTTGCATCCTCTTTCTCTCTGTCTATCAAATAAATAAAATCTTAATAAAAAACAAAAAACCCTAACCAGAGGCAAATGATTTTATTACTTAAAGCAGCAGCAATAGCCAGAATGTCAGCATCTGTGCTAGTTCCCTGAGCCCAAATTACCATGAGTGATACAAAAAAAGGCCAAGGTGACATCTATACACGTGATGGGTTGGGTTACAGCAGAATAACCACCTAGACCTCAGAGAACCTGAATCTCTTAAAATGATCAGTAAGTATACATGGAAGAAATAGTTATCTTTATCATATTACACAATAAGTAACCTATGCCTTGCTCTGGAGAGAACTACTATCTCTATCATCCAAAACTATTCCTTATAAAAATATCCTTAAAAAGATAGTCCATAGCAAAAGCAGGAAGTGTCTGTGATCATAAAACATGCAGAAAAATGACACACCATGCAGAATTGTTTCCCAGCACCACAAGGTATATACGGAGTGTGCTTGCTGTCTGGTCCCAACACACAGTGTTCTGTACTTAGATAAATTTGGGAAATATTAAACATAGGGATTTTCTGTTTTTTTTTTTTTAAAGATTTTATTTATTTATTTGACAGAGAGAAATCACAAGTAGGCAGAGAGGCAGGCAGAGAGAGAGAAGAGGAAGCAGGCTCCCTGCTGAGGAGAGAGCCCAATGTGGGACTCGATCCCAGGACCCCAAGATCATGACCTGAGCCGAAGGCAGTGGCTTAACCCACTGAGCCACCCAGGCGCCCCAGGGATTTTCTGTTTTTTTTAAGTTTCTTTAAAACAGAACTTCTCAGAGCCTAATAATCCAAAGTGATTTAGCGAACCCCGAATAGGAGGATAGAATGCAGGTTTTAAAACTCATTTTTCACAAAACACCTATAAATACCTCCCAAGGGAATATCTTTGGATCACAATTTGGGAACTCTAGGGAGAGTTTATATCATGTGTCCCATATCATCATTCTCTCTTGTATAAGATTAGCTAATATTTTCCCATTTATTTCCTAAAATCCCAAATCCACAGGGAAATGTTTACATAAAGAAATGCCTTTTAAGGTATTAAGTTATTGGAAGCAAAAAAACAAAACAAAAACAAAAAAACCCGAAAACTGTAGAGTCCCTCTGTGCAAAAGAACCCTTAAAAATAATTGAGATAATGTAAGTAAAGTACTTAACACTAGCTGGCACACAGTAAGTACTCAAAAAATAGCAGCAATTAAAAGTATTAGCCAGTCTATCATGGTGCATTTACAGAACCCTCTTTGTTATAAAACACTGAATTCCTATTATAAGTAAGCTGGTGTGGCTGTAGTAACATCGGGTCATGACTAGTGATTTTTCCTTTCTAATTCTACTACCGTACACTTTCCTACATGCAATGTTTCCATTCTCCTCATGCCAATTTTTTACTCCACAAACTGAACCTTATAAGCCTCTGGGTTTATTTTAGTCTAAATTTGATAAATGTTACTCAAAGCCAGTCTTCCTTTTTGTTTTCTTTTAATGTAAAAAATTAGATTCCCCATTTGTTTAGAAGAACTAATTCAAAGTTCAAATGTCTGTGCTTTCTTTGGTTCTTTTTCTCTCTTAACAGAGTTGCCACTGAAAGGTCAGCTTGGATCTCATGAGCAAGTGGCAAAAGGCATTGGCTTAGTTATCGGAAGCTCAGCACTAAAATAAAATACAGTGACTTCAGCTTGGTACTTCAGCGTGAAGGGAATGTCAAGTTAGCTTGCATAGGTCCCAAAAGAGATTTCTAATCCCTGCTTCCTCCAGCTACCCTCATGACAGTATCTTTTCATTCTGAGGCTTTGGAGGAGGGGAGACCTGGCAGGCAAGCTGGCAACCATTTCTACAAGACATCCATCACCTGGCCAGACTGTTTCTCAAAAGTGTGCCTATTTGTATTATCATCATACTTTGAATTAATTAACGAAAAACAACTGGTTAAAGTAAAGTCTAGGATCTATAACCAGTCTCTAAGTTTAGACATGGGGTAGGGGTTAGGAGGGAAGAACTTCTCCAATTATACTAGAAAGGCAGATAATATAATGACATGGAAATCAAAATAATCTAGTATTCTGTGTGTCTACAGGACATTAGAATGTCCTTAAATAAAGGCTTTTCCTATGCATTTATCAGTTTCGTATCTGTAAACTGGAATGTGATTTCCGCTCCCCCCTTATTTCATAGTTTAGAGGAAAGATTAATGAACATTTATAAATTATTAATTTTATACCAAATAAAGCACAAATGATATTTTGTTTTTCACAAAACATAATGGTGAGTATCCACTTGCATATGTCACTCTCAGAGGGATCAAATCTCTAAGTCAAGTTATAAAAAGGAACTTCTATTATTGTGGCATTCTAGATCTTCCTTGAATAGCAGCTAAAGCTAAGCAAGGAATTAAATTTCCAGACACATGAAAAAATGTTCATCATCACTAGCCATCAGGGAGATTCAAATTAAAACCACACTGAGATACCACCTTATACCAGTTTGAATGGCCAAAATTAGCAAGACAGGAAACAACATGTGTTGGAGAGGATGTGGAGAAAGGGGAACCCTCTTACACTGTTGGTGGGAATGCAAGTTAGTGAAGCCACTTTGGAAAACAGTGTGGAGATTCCTCAAGACATTAAAAACAGAGCTTCCCTATGACCCTGCAATTGCACTACTGGGTATTTACCCCAAAGATACAGATGTAGTGAAAAGAAGGGCCATCTGTACCCCAATGTTTATAGCAACAATGGCCACGGCCACCAAATTGTGGAAAGAACCAAGATGCCCTTCAACAGACGAATGGATAAGGAAGATGTGGTCCATATACACTATGGAGTATTATGCCTCCATCAGAAAGGATGAATACCCAACTTTTGTAGCAACATAGTCAGGACTGGAAGAGATTATGCTGAGTGAAATAAGTCAAGAAGAGAGAGTCAATTATCATATGGTTTCACTTATTTGTGGAGCATAACAAATAGCATGGAGGACATGGGGAGATGGAAAGGCGAAGGGAGTTGAGGGAAATTGGAAGGGGAGATGAACCATGAGAGACTATGGACTCTGAAAAACAATCTGAGGGGTTTGAAGGGGCGGGGGGTGGGAGGTTGGGGGAACCAGGTGGTGGGTATTAGAGAGGGCATGGATTGCATGGAGCACTGGGTGCGGTGCAAAAACAATGAATACTGTTATGCTGAAAAGAAATAAAATATTTTTTTTAAAACTCCATTTCCAAAATTTTAAAAAAACACAAATTTTATACTTTATAGCCATTTATGTGAAGAAGTCCCAAATAAGAAATCTTATTAAAATGTGGTCGAATACTAATTTTTTATAAAACCGTGTTAAAATCTCTGCTTAAAAACCATATTACATTTGTATTTCCCTGATACTGAGTGATATGGAGCACTTTTTCATGTGTCTGTTGGCCATCTGGATGCCTTCTTTGCAGAAATGTCTGTTCATGTCCTCTGCCCATTTCTTGATTGGATTATTTGTTCTTTGGGTGTTGAGTTTGCTAAGTTCTTTATAGATTCTGGACACTAGTCCTTTATCTGATATGTCGTTTGCAAATATCTTCTCCCATTCTGTCAGTTGTCTTTTGATTTACTGCCCTATGACCCAGCAATTGCACTATTGGGTATTTACCCTAAAGATACAAACGTAGTGATCCGAAGGGGCACGTGCACCCGAATGTTTATAGCAGCAATGTCCACAATAGCCAAACTA
>NC_081560.1:43457179-43533543 GCF_022355385.1 Mustela nigripes
TATGGACATTGGGGAGGGTATGTGCTTTGGTGAGTGCTGTGAAGTGTGTAAACCTGGCGATTCACAGACCTGTACCCCTGGGGATAAAAATATATGTTTATAAAAAACAAAAAATTAAAAAAACAAAAAAACCATATTACATGTACTATTTGTAGGTATTTCTAAATATGTTTCCAATATTTTAAACTTTTTAAGAAGTTCATTCTGACAAATTTTCTTACTAGTATAGTTCTCACAAGCTACAAAAAAAAAAAAGAAAAGAAAGAAAGAAAGAGAAAAAGGTGCCAGGCATATTCCTGGACTTTGCACAGAATCACCAAGGAACCTTTTATTTTTTTTTAATTTTTTTATTTTTTATAAACATAAAATATATTTTTATTCCCAGGGGTACAGGTCGGTGAATTGCCAGGTTTACACACTTCACAGCACTCCCCATAGCACAAACCCTCCCCCCCAAGGTCCATAACCCCACCACCCTCTCCCGACCTCCCTCCCCCCAGCAACCCTCAGTTTGTTTGTGAGATTAAGAGCCACTTATGGTTTGTCTCCCTCCCAATCCCATCTTGTTTCATTTATTCTTCTCCTACCCCCTTAATCCCCCCATGTTGCATCTCCACTTCCTCATATCAGGGAGATCATATGATAGATCATATCATATCCGATTGACTTATTTTGCTAAGCATGATACCCTCTAGTCCCATCCTTGACTTTGCAAATGGCAAGATTTCATTTCTTTTGATGGCTACATAGTATTCCATTGTGTATATATACCACATCTTCTTTATCCATTCGTCTGTGGATGGACATCTAGGTTCTTTCCATAGTTTGGCTATTGTAGACATTGCTGCTATAAACATTCAGGTGCACGTGCCCCTTCGGATCACTACGTTTGTATCTTTAGGGTAAATACCCAGTAGTGCAACCACAGAACCTTTTAAAAACCATCCCTTGTCCCTTCAAATTCAGTGCATCTAGAGTGGGGCTCGGGAACCTGTATTTCTAAATATCCTGTCTAGATTCAATCCCGGACAAATTTTAGAACTACTGAAAGACTGCAGTTGTACATTTCAAAATAGCATCAAGCTGGCAGCAAAAAACTGCCTTTGGAATAGGGGTGGTTCTCTCCTTCATAAGAACAGAAAGCAGTCCTCTCTCTATTCTTTTGAAGTGATAACCCAAGGAGTTTTCTTCTGTTCCTCTATATATAACCACTTGTTTCTTCAAGCACAAAATCAAAAAGAATTTTAAAATAAAAATAATACATATTCATGGTAGATGTGTAGTTTGTACATAAATGAAAGTCATCATCAGGTAGTTAAGTCAGAGGAAGACAGACTGTTGCTGGAAGCTGAAGCAAAAAAATGCCACTTAGTAGCTAAAAAGTCAAAGAATGTACGTTTTAAGCCAACTCAAGAAATTACTTCTAAGTCTCATAAACTTAGTGAATTTTTTTTATTTGCTTTAGTTCAAAAAGAAAGAAAAGTGGTTCTTCTAACCCTCCCAACAGAGAAAATACCATGCAGACATGTAATTTTAACCAAGTCATGGCTGCCCTCTAGTGCCTACTTACCCCATTTACAAGATTTTTTAAGGGAGTCTAACTAGTAATGAAAGACTACTTCCTTTCAGCTTTGAAGTAAGAACACAAACTAAAGTTGGTTTCTAAATGCCCTGATACATTCATTCTTGTAAAGCAACTATCCCTAGCCCTTTAATTGATTTCCCAGGACATCTACAATTTTTGAAGTTTACCAACTTTGAACTGTGTTGCTAAAATAATGCAAAATATTTCTATGCTTTTGTTCATTTGCTTTCTGTTTGTATATTTCTTTAAACACCATTAAAAAGAGCCCCTTAATCTTGGCCCCTGCTAACTACCAGAAGCAGAGTGTGCCCACGGGCCCTGAGCCTGAATGCCTCCTGCTCTGTGTTTCTATAGGCCCAGGGCTGATCCCACCCCCAGAAGCACAGGCAGATGTTGCCTGCAATGGAGCCAGACCCACACTTGTGCTTTTGCAGCCAGTCTCAAACCACAGCCAGGTCTGCTAAATCATCAGGTCCTCGGTGGGTGGCTTCCATGATCTCTCTAATCTGGCTATAGTTTCCTAATTTGCTGATCTCCCTACCCCTGAATCAGCAAGTATCAGGATTCCAGGCACTCACTGGGACCACTGCCCTAGCCTGTTGAAGATGTGGCACTGGCTTGTAATGAGAGGGCCCTTGACTTGGGTCATCCCAATTTCTTTCCTATTCAGGAATATTCATATGCCAGACATAATTCAAATAGGTATGTTCATATATAAACTGGATAGTCAGCATTTATTATGTTTTTTTTTTAATTTGATGGCTCTTTTCTCTTTGCAGAAAGCCCAATTTTATGCTTCTTGAAAAACTACACTAAACATATGATACTCTTCTTTTAAAGTGGGAATTTAAGTAGGACAATCAAAATAGAAATTTAGTAGACAGAATGCAAGAAACGTTGGGCATCTATTTTACTACATAACCAATACTTTAAAAATCACAAAATCTCGGGCGCCTGGGTGGCTCAGTGGGTTAAAGCCTCTGCCTTCAACTCAGGTCATGATCTCAGGGTCCTGGGATGGAGCACCGCATCGGGCTCTCTGCTCAGCAGGAAGCCTGTTTCCCTTCCTCTCTCTGCCTGCCTCTCTGCCGACTTCTGATCTCTGTCTGTCAAATAAATAAATAAAAATCTTTAAAAAAATAAAAAAATAAATAAAATAAAATAAAAATCACCAAATTTAAGGTATTCTCACAATGTAATCACATTCTAGTAAAAAAACACCACTCTCTCTTAAAATGGCCAAAAGTTAGAATGAGAAGCTTCTTAAAGTAAAGCACCAACAGAAAGAAAAATCAGCTAATCTTTAAAAATAAATATTTATCCTTTGTGGTACACATCAAATATACAGTGGTCTGCATCAGAGTAATATTTATTCACAAAGTGAAATGAATTACTAACATGTACCATGAAACAATATGCCACATTTTTTTGAAAGGCAGAAACATACCAAACAAATGTTATTGAAATTAGCAGCTAGAGAGTGACTGTACTTCTTATAAGCTATAGTAGTTATAACTATACATATTGACATGGAACATGTTAATGATTTATTTTTGCAAAGAAAAGGTACCCCGTGACCCTATTTTTAAATATTTCTATTTTTATTTATATCTACACACATTATAACACATTCAAAATCTGAAAGGATATATACTAAATTCAAAATATGATTTCTTCCTAGGTGATAGAGTTAGGATAATTTTTATTTTCATTTTCTTCTCTTTTCTTACCTATAGTCAAAGAATTCTGATATGTAGTACTTGTAGCTTTTTTAATACCTGTTATTTTTTTTAAAAGAGTAAAATTATGCCACACTAATAACTTTTATGGTTATCCTCGGATACTACTATATCCTTTCTTCAAGATCAGTATTGCTGAGGAAATTAGAGAAAGTTTTTCTTGGTTGGGGCCTACACTTAGGATGGGGGAGCAGGATATTGTTTAAGGATCTCTTTTGTTTGTTTTCTTCATTTTTTGAGTCTGAAATTCCTCTGTCTCCACAGTCCAAACTGACTAAGGAAAGACTAGAGTACATTTTGCAATAAGTGGCTTTTGCTGCACTCTGCTGGAACAATCTCTAGTGTTCTACACAAAATGATCAATAAAGAATGCTCATGTCTTTGCAATATATATCTGGTTAAAAATGTCCTCATGGAGGTTTACATATTTCTATGGATAAATGAGAATGTTCTTTAATAAAAGGGATATAGTTTACAAACATATACACCAAGGATTACCATGCTCACACATCAATAAGTAGCTATAAATGCAATACTTGAGTATGGTATGTTAGAGGTAACACTTTTAAGTGCTTATTTTGTAACCTCTAAGAAGAGGTAGATCTTTTCTCAACTCTTCTAAACAAACTCAATAATCTACCTTCAATCTTGTAAATTCTTTAGATGTGCCTAACTGGACTCACATTACGTGGAATCATTTGTTACATTAAGAAGAAAAAAAGAAAGAAAAAGAAAAAAGAAAACCTTACCAAATTAAAGCGGTTTTTCAGTTTGTTGGGAAATAATCAAATGACTTAACACCTGCTATGTCCACCTACCAATCCCTCTTTTTAGTCCTTTACCTCTTCCCTCAAAACCCACCTGCAGTCAACATTCAGCATAAAGCTCTTTCGGTGAAAAGTAAATCAATTTGTGTTGGCCCGAGATTTTACAAAACAGTGCCTAGAGAGGCCTCAGTAACACGGATGCAATGGAAAAGAACCGTGGCAGGCTTGTTTCAACAATCTTCTGAGGGCAGTAAGGAAAAACTTTCACCTTAGCTGTGTCTTGGGAGTTGCAAACACAGATGTTGGCAAGAATCCCAGCATATACAAAATACTTCTCAATTTTTACTAATACCTGCTAAAATTATGTTTTGGCCTCTTTGCCTGGAAAGAAAAGTCTGGGATGACCCATCTTTTGACTTTATAATCTGCATAAATCTCTTGAAGAGGGTTCACAGGAAAAGTTTCCATGGAACATTTCTATTAAAAAAAAAAAGAAGAAGAAGAAGAAGAAAGAAAGAAAAGAGGAGGAAAAACGCAGCAGCCTCCACGGCATCATCTCCTCTCTATGGAAGTCTCTGCTGCACTCTCCAGTGAGAGTGGTGAAATTCGGGAGTCCACAGGCCACAAGACAGAAGGTGTGCACTGGCCTCAGAGTGGATCCCTGCCCAAATCTTCCAATACCACGGTCAAAAAGCCGAGTGTATACTAGTGCCCTCAAGTGTCTGGTGCTGGGCCAGCAACAAACCTAGACCTAGGGCCAAAATAACCAGGGTCTTGTTTTGCATAAATGACCTGCTGTTAAGACAATCCTGTGCTGTAGGAAAAAACACTGGCTTGGCAAAGGTAAAGCATTTAGAAGGGCCAACACTGTACCAGCCCTTCGAATTCATTATCTCATAAAATCACTCAATGCCCCTAAAACAGAAAACTATCCCCATTTTACAGAAGAGGAAACTGTGGTTCAGAGAATTTTAAAAATCTGCCCATGGTCACAAAGGTGGTTAACAATGAAGTCAGGGTTGAAACCCAGGTCTGTTTCATCCCAAAGTCTCTTTCAAGTCCACCAACCCCCCCTTAGAGAGCCCAGTTACTGTCCCATCTCAAATACTTTTAAAGAGTCGTTGACTCTTCAGGGCTTTTAAAAATTCTTTTGTGAAATGATTCAACTGAATATTATTTATAAAACTTTCTTAAACTTCAAAAATCCATTATTCTAAGGACCTATTCATATCTTTCTTTGCCTGTCTCCCCTCCCTTTTTTTTAAGTGGGTGTGACATAAGATGTAAATTTTCTAGGCTAAAAAAATCCAAGGTAATCCTAAAGGCTTCAGATGTCAGACAGTCTCTACTGCTAAGCATAGCTTGGAATTGTCACTAATGTTCTCTCTAAATCTGGTCATGTTTAGTGGTATGCGCTGATTATCAAATAAAAGGAAGCCAAATAAAACATCAAGTGCTATAAAAATACTTAGCATTGTCTTGGGAAATTCCAATCCTTAAAATTATTTATTATTTATTTACTACAAATCCCCCCCCCCAAATTATCTAACATATTTGGAATCAAATAATGAAAGATGTTTTTGCCACACCACCATTAGGACCTAGTTTCATAGCATTTTATTACTGTATCATAATCACTGAGCATATTGATATAAGGTAACAATGACCCTATTTGGAAAACTATTATATTTAAAAAGCAAATGTTTCAAATCTTTAAATGGAAATAAGCACCCATTTCTATCAATTGTTTGATCAATTGCTTGGCCTTAACTGAAGCATGGTTATTTCAAAAAGAAAGCAAGTAACACTTTTATAATCTATTTTCCTTAATAAAATATACATTTTATTTCATTAGTGATCTACAATTTTAATTAAAACTCCACGTCCATATTTTACTTCTTAAATGACAGATACTTTCACTAGCTAACAAGAAGTTAACCCATTGCTACAATCCTCCTGAAATAATGTGTGTAATGAAGAATAATTAAGGTAGCAAGGGCAAAAGGTTACTTAAGACTTTACTATGGTGTGAGCTTAAATTATAGGTTTTAAACAAGATGTAAGGACCAACGCACTTGAAAAAAAAAGTGCAATTTTAATGGAATGCAGAACAAATTAACTTTTTAACATTTAATAATACCCAATTGCATAATGGGATTTTGGTAAGTGCTACAGGGAGCAGAAAATAAAAGTAACACTGCAAGGTATGCTTGTTAACTACTGCAAGCTAAGGGCATTATTGGCCTACTAAATGCTGTAGTAAATGGACACATTGTGACATGAAAGACTGGATTCTGCCATCTGATTGGCACATTTTGTTTGTTATTTCTTTTTAAAAGAGAGGAAAAGATGAAAACCTTCAAGGAATTTTGTTAGCATGTTCTCAGAATTTCATCTCAATACTTTCCCAGGCTGGGAAAAATTTCTCCTGCAGGGTTACCTTCTCCCTTATTAAGTCAACCACAAAGGTGGCTATAAGATCCTTTTAAACCCAGCTCTCTCTACAGGGGCAGAGCCATCACAGCATTCTGGTCTGAACCTAGGGAGCCCGCAATTCAATCTGTGCCTCTTGCCTCTGTAAAGCAATAACCACATGGCATTGGGCCAGCCTTTATTTTCATCCAATAATTGAGCAAAAATGGTTTCAACTGTGAAAAGACCCCCATGACCTAGCTCTAAAGCTTGACAAAGAGGAATGGAGTATATGCCCATGCTTCAGAATTACACCACAAGAAGTCACTGTGCAACACCAGCCACATACTCTGTGTCCCAAGGGACAGGGTCAGTGATATGGTCAGTTCTTATTTATCATAATCAGGTGTGAAAATATATCTGTTATCCTTCTGTTGACCACATTTGTAATCAAAACCCTGCTTAAGCACCAGAGGAACCAAAACCATGTAACTTTCAAAAGCACTAAGAGCTAATCTTAAATTTCCTCCAAAAACACCAGGAGCTACATTCATTTATTTACTCTATAAACTTTGAGTTACCTACCATAGGCCAGGCAATGTGCTTGACAGAGTGAACAAGACAGATAACAGTCCCTGTCTTTCTAGGACATAGAACCTGTCAGTTGCACATTGCCATAGATAGTCTTGGTCAACTGAGCTTTACTCTTGGTAAAGAGGAAAGTGCCCAAACTCAAACAGTGAACACAGGTCAGCAGAAACACTATTTCCACCTATCTTCATTATATGCTCTGTTTTCTGTGTTTTAATCCTTCGGTGAAGTTCTTAAAGAATTTGGCTGAATGGAAGTTTGGCCATTAGAAGAAGAAAATATGCAGACTTTTCCTGAAGGTTGACAGTGAGAACCCATTCTGATCAGCCAGAAAATCTCCTTTCTTATACTCAGGCATATACTAAAACATTATTAATCCCCACCTCTTTGACTCTGCTAAACAGTTATGGAAACATTTGCCATAGAACCTGAATAATATCTCAGAATCCTTCTGAAGTCACCATTTTAGGCAGCCACCACCAACTGTTCAGATTGGCATAGGAGATGAAAATTATTTGCTAGTGTAATCTTAGACTGCATTAATAGAGTTTCTATGCCCAATAGAAGGCTGAACTAGATGAATAAGGCCAATTGCAATGCCATAAATATAGGAATATGAAATTCTAAAAATAGGAAGTAGCCAACTTAAATTAATTACAACATTCCAAAAGTGTCTTTATTGGTAGAGTATTTAAACTCATAGAAGGAATTTCCCCAATGAGACAATACTATAAATTGTATTAATGTCCCAAAACAGTCCTTAAAAGACTCTTTTAGCCCAATATGTGCCAAAATGGAACTGAACCAGTATACATTTGAAATGAAAAACTAGTAGAAAATAAGACTTATGGGGGGGATAGTATACTACTCACAATAAAATTTTAAGACAGCGTTATGGACTAGACTCAAGATCTAACAACTACTTAAACTGTTAAAATGTTTTGTCTGTTATAGCTGTTGGGGTACATATCTTATTGCCCAACTAGACTAGAAACCACTTGAGGAGAGTAAACATTTCTAACACATTTTGTACCCATTCCTAACTTCCTCCCCCTCCAGTGTCCCTGATAAATATTAAGCAAGTGTAGATAAATGACAGAATTTCCTAGTAGGAAACCTAGGATTATCAAGGAAGCAGACACCCCTACTCTTTTCTATACACAAAGAAGAAAAAGGGAACAACAAGGCTTCAGTGTCACTTTTCTGCTCACTAAAAGAAGACATTTGGCTACCTTTTCCACTGCCTTCATGTGACTTCGAATAGCCATTTACAACTGTAACATGCTTATAAGCTATGGAGGGAACATGACTGTCTTATGAACCGCTAAGGACTTAATGACTATCTCAGTGACTTGGCACATAGCAGGTACTGAATATTTGGTGAACAAATGAAGGACTACATTGCTCAGGCAATAGTTTCAACAGGCCACTGGAATTGGTACTATATAGTGTTGTTTTTGGTTTTTTTTCTCACCATAGCACATACCCTCCCCAATGTCCATCACCCAGGGTACTATATAGTGTGTTTTGAACCCTAAAGTGTACTGTACTTCTCAGACTATCATTTATTTTTCTAATTTTTATAAATGTGGATAAAAGAACAATTTCCCTTTCCTTTTAACATGATAAATATGAAGAAAAAAAAAAGCAGTTGATAAAAGGTAACTGATCCGTAGCACAGTGTCAGGAGACCCCACCAAAGAGGGAGGCTACCAAGCAGCAGGCAGGACCCACATGGAGAGGGCAGCCAGAGAGACACCATGGGAGAATGCAGGCCTAGTGTGGCAAGGACTTTTGACTTTTCAAGAGAAACCAGAAGTCAAATTTTTCAATGTAAAAGCTCTTAGTTTTTAATTTTGACAACTAATAAATGTTTTAATAAAAACTGCATTAGCCAATTCTATTGTCTGATCAAGAAGACAAAAATGATTTATTCTTTTGCTGTAACTTAAGGCAAAAAGAGAAGGAAAATGTGAGAGAGAACTCCATTTCCTTGTAAGTATTTAAGCAAAACTACAAAGGGTCTCAAAGGCACTTTCTAAGTTGGAATAAACAACTAACGAGGGCAACAGTTTTCAAACTTTTAAAGAATTAATTGAAACCTAAGTGAAGCCCAATACCTAAGAGAAATAAAACTGAGGTGGATCAGATGTACCTTCCACCCTTTATCAGATGGCACAAGGCATGCCAATGAGGCCCTATGGTTCCACTGCAGCCATTTTGGAAAACAAATGACTGTGATGGTAGGTTTCTTCAAATGAAAGGAAAGGGGACAAAGTCTAAGGCAAATCCAATAAGGAGATGGACTTAAGAGTCACAATCCAAAGTAAAAATACATTTTGTAAATGTTCCATTATAAAGTGCTATGGGTAAAAAAAAACCTAGTAGAAGAAACCTAGTAAGCTAAGAACTGCAGTTTTTCCCATATGCCTTGAGTTCAGAAAGCACATGTAAAAGAAGATGCCACAACAAGGACCAGAGACAAACCGTATATAAAACCACTGAGAAACTGGGAATCTGAGTGGGAGTCCTGTGCTTTAATCACCACATCCAACATTAGACATGAAAGGGAATTAGCTCATCCAAAATGTTGACAAAGATGAGGACCAAGGCCTAACCACACTACAAACTCACACACACTACAACTAATAGGACACTATTTTCGTCTATAAAATTGGCAGAGTTTTTGTTTTTTTTAATAATTCCCAATGTCAGTAGAGAAGCCAAGAAGTGGACTTTCTGATGTGCTTGGGGGGGGGGTAAATTTATAAAACCTTTCTGAGGGGAAACATGTATTAGAAGCCTTTACAGATGCACGTGGACCTTGGTCCAACAATTCCACATGTGGAAATCTATGCTGAGGAAATGGTCATGAATGGACCAAATTTTACCTCCAAAGATACTTACTGCAGCATTATTTGTAGAAATAAGATCTTCAAAGCGAACAAATTATCCAACACTAAAAAATTGGGTAAGCTGGTTTTGACATAGCCACTATGTAGCATTAAATAAAATGTTATAATGCTATTTATAATGACATGAAAAGAAAAGTATTCCTGAGATGAAATAAAAAAACAGGACTGCAAGCACATCCTTTATATAACTACCCCAATTTTTAAAAAATGCATGTACTACTGGGTATTTACTAAAGATACAAATGTAGTGATCTGAAGGGGCATGTGCACCCGAAGTTTATAGCAGCAATGTCCACAACAGCCAACCAGGAATACCTGGTTCTCCATCCATTCATTTACTATTGAAACATAGTGTATCTGGACCTGTACTTGATTGAAGGTTAAAGGAGTTATCATTCAGCTCATAACCTGGTGTTGACTATGAGGAGTCTGGAAAAACTAATTCACAGTAAAAAAATTAATTGACTCTTTTTCTAGGTACTAGGTATCCAATTATTTCCTAACATCCTCTATTAAACTATATCAAATTTTGTAGCCATAAGCCTTCAAGGCTTTATGGAAAATAAGTTTTATTCAAGAATAAAAGCCCAAATCAAGGAGATGCTATCAAACCAGAGATGAAAATTTGGAAAGATGAAGTAACTCACCAGAATCTGTGATTCAGGCTCGTGAAAAACACATTTTAAAAAGAACTGTAAACCTATCCGGAATGTAAAAATAATTTACTTCAAATGATATAGAGCATAAACCTTTCAAACACTTGTAAGTTAACACCAGGAAGATGATAGAGCTTATTCTTGTTCTAAGATGATAACTGCTTTTTAAGTACAAAGAGATCATAAAAATTCCACAGTGACAAAACAGAGTCCCCAAACAACTTAAATCATAGCAAAAGGAGGATTAGGAGCATTGCCCATTACCCATAGTACCTGCAATGACTGCTCCAACTCCAGGAGTGGGAATGATAAACATAGGTCTAAATATGTAAATTGTAAAGTACATATCTCATTAGCAATATAATATCCTGGTCCCAGAGTAAATTTTTGGCAAAGACATAAGGCATGCCTTCAGAAGTTCCCTGAAGAAATGCCAACTAAGCACTGGGGCAGGACCACTGAGTTCAAGAAATAATGTGTTCAGCCCCACTACGTGCCACACCAGGCTCTGTGCTATGCAATGGGGCACAAGAGTGAACAACATTAGATTTGGCAGTTTCTTCTATCCTGGAAACAGACTAAAAACAGATGGAAAATCCACTTCAACTGAAATGTAAAGTATTTACCTGTTAAATAAGTTTTAGGTCCTGTAAGAAAAATGTTGTGAAAGCATGGCTACAAATTTTTTCTAACAAGATGGGTCCTAGTACATTAAATACACTAAAATAATCTATTGTTGAGTTATTATAGCTCCTATTAGTCACTGATAATATCAATTAAAATTATTTTCAACTGATAATACACTTTAATTAAAAAATTATATATGATGCATCTGTTCGTAGTTCACTTAAGCACCATTCTATCTTTTTGAATTTCATCTTCAATAGCAAAAACTAGACTAAAAGGTAATATGTGTCTACCTTTATAATTATCATTACTATAAGAAAGTCATGCTCCTTGAGGTTATCAACCATATCATAAACACCTTTATATACCTCTTCCGATTACAAAGAAACTCATACATAGTATTTGCTCAATAAATATTTGAGAGAGTAATCTCCTAAACTGAATCTTTTAATCCCTGAATTTCTTTTTTTTTTTTTTTTTTTTTTTAAAGATTTTATTTATTTATTTTACAGAGAGAGATCACAAGTAGGCAGAGAGGCAGGCAGAGAGAGAGAGAGGAGGAAGCAGGCTCCTGCTGAGCAGAGAGCCCGATGCGGGACTCGATCCCAGGACCCTGAGATCATGACCTGAGCCGAAGGCAGCGGCTTAACCCACTGAGCCACCCAGGCGCCCTAATCCCTGAATTTCAATGATCAAATATTCTTTCTTTTTTTAATATTTTATAACTATTTTAACTATTTCCAAATATTTTGATACACCACATTAAACATTTGTAGTCTTGAGAACACTTTCAAGACTTAAGAATCACCACAAAGTACATTTTCTAAGCTGAATCTAAAGGAATTCTATTAAGCACACATATAAGTTTATATGAAAAGCAATAAGAAATATTCCATTTTTGGAGGCACCTGGGTGGCTCAGTGGGTTAAAGCCTCTGCCTTCAGCTCAGGTCATGATCCCAGGGTCTTGGGATCGAGCCCCGCATCAGACTCTCTGCTCAGCAGGGATCCTGCCTCCTCCTCTCTCTCTGCCTGCCTCTCTGCCTATTTGTGATCTCTGTCTGTCAAATAAATAAATTTAAAAAACAAACAAACAAAAAGAAATATTCCATTTTTGTGTTGTTTCTTGAAATCTGATCAAAATCTGAGTTTAAATTTAAATGTATAGGAAAAAAGAATAAATTGACTTATTTCAAGATGACAGTTTTGCAAAGTTGTAAAACCAGCTCCATAGAACCTAAGATTTCATCTCTTGTTAGGGAATCTAACAAGGTTTGTAGACAAACAACAGTGTTGAAACTTTGTCAAGAAATATTTTAAATATTAAAGAACTATGTCAACCCTTGTTCTGTTCATGACTAAACTTGATACAATCAAGAAAAATTAGTTTCGGATGTGGGATACTTCAGGGATTTGAAGTAGTTTGCTAAATAGGAAGCTAAATCCAATTACTTTTCTGAAGATTTGGCATCTTCAACTGAAAACCAATATTCCAATTAACATTAGACAAATATCCAAGCTTATCCACATGTTCCAGGCATCCTTTTTGGCTAACAAGTACACTCCATTTCTGTATTTAATTATTCCCTTATGTATACATAGGGCCTGCATTATACTTGAGATATATAAGGCAAAAAAAACAAAAAGAAAGAAAATTTTTAATTCTTCTGTGGTTTACTTCTACTTGTGCACAACCCAAATTTAACTTCTTATATAATTTTATCTTCTTTTCTAAATTAAAAATGTGCCAACACAGTCTTCTTTAAATATGAGATGTTTTGAACTACCCAATGGTATAAATGTCAAAGGCACTCTCTATATCACTTCACTCTACTCAAAAATTACAAATAGACAAACAAAACACAGCTTCATCATCAAATATTGCCTTTAGCTTGCCTGAAACTTAAAAGCAATTCAGATATTCTGAGCCAGATTATTTATATACCTTTCCCCCCTACTTTCAGGGAAATTTCTGAAGTAAGGGTAGCTTCAAGGAGAAAAGACTCAGTTCAATATCAATAAGTAGAAACTTTTCATAAATGGAAAAATAAATTCTTAAGAGTGGGAAACTTGGTTAGCACAGAATATATACCTATGGTTCTAGATTGTTATAATGTATTTCATCTTTTGTCGACCACATGAAATGTGAAATTTTATATTAGTGCTACATTACACAATACAATTACATGTCACAGAATACAATTTTTTCTCACTAGAACTTTAAAGTAAGCAATATTTATTTATTAAGAACCAGCAAAGAATATCATTATGGCAGTAGTGAAGTATCACACCAAGTCTAACTGTGGAAATTGCCCTCAGTTTATTTTCTAAGAGTAATAATAATTGCCTTCAGTTTATTTTCTCTGCCCCTCTGCCTACTTGTGATCTCTCTCTCTCTCTCTCTGACAAAAAAAAAAAAAAAAAAAAAATCTAAAAACTTAAAAAAAAAAAAAAAAGAAAGAAAGAAAGAAAAAGAAAAAGAATTATGAGGGGTTAGGGGAGACAGCAAGAGGAGAATATGCCTAAACTCCCAAAATAGATTCAGAAGTTGTGCTTTGGTGAGTGCTGTGAAGTGTGTAAACCTGGTGATTCACAGACCTGTACCCCTGGGGATAAAAATATATGTTTATAAAAAAAATAAAAATAAAAAAATAAACAGTGAAATACTCTTAAAAAAACAAACAAACAAAAAAAAAAAACCCATGTCCTAAAACAAATTCACATAAAGCAGTAACAAGTTTAGGCCTCTGCTTAGCACTCCCTCTTTTTAATACTTATACCAAATAAACCTCGTAGCCTGTTTGCTAAACCTCTAGAACCAATAAGTTAGGAATCAGCATGGCTATTACAAATCAGGAAAAGAAAGAAACAGAAAATTGTACCCCAAAATATAACAGAAAGAAAGAAGTCAGATTATATATTATTTTAAGGTAGGCAAAAGAATTTTAAATGGTATTTTTGTCTAGACCATTCACCACAGGGATGAGGGACACTCAATGGGCTTTATATGTGGAGAATCACCAGGCTCAGTCCTCTGACCTGTTTTCTGCTCTATCCTCAATGTTTCCCAATGAGTCATGACCCATTAGTGGTATGTCCAATCAATTAAATGGGTTATGAACATTTTTTTTGTATGATAAGGTGCGATATACTAGTTGAAATATATATTCATTGAATACAGAAATAGGTAGAGACTACTCTGGTTAAGTTTTATCACCCATCCCCTCACAGTGCCAAACATAAGATTTTAAACATAAGTAAATACCACAATATCCCATATGTGAATATATGAATCATATGGAAATCATCTGGATAGAGCACATTAAGCGAGAACAGCAGCAGGTTAGATGGTACACATCAACATTTAAAGGTAGAAGGAAGAGGCGCCTGGGTGGCTCAGTGGGTTAAGCCGCTGCCTTCGGCTCGGGTCATGATCTCAGGGTCCTGGGATCGAGTCCCGCGTCGGGCTCTCTGCTCGGCGGGGAGCCTGCTTCCCTCTCTCTCTCTCTCTCTCTCTGCACCAGCCTCTCTACCTACCTGTGATCTCTCTCTGTCAAATAAATAAATAAAATCTTTAAAAAAAATAAAAATAAAAATAAATAATAAAGGTAGAAGGAAGAGTAGCCTATGAAGACAGCAATGAAAAAACAGTTGTAAGAATGGCTATACATTAAGATAGCTTGGGACACTTCCAAAAAAGTAAGATAGGATGACAAAGTTAAACATGGTAGAGTGGTACCTGGGTGGCTCACTCAGTTGAGTACCTGATTATTGATTTCAGCTCAGATCATGATATCAGCGTCTTGAGATCAAGTCCTGGGTGGGATTCCACACTCAGCAGGGAGTCTGCTGGGGATTCTCTCTTTTGCTCTACCTCTGTCCCCTCCCCCCCCCCCCACTCACATGCTCTCTCTCTCCCTCTAAAATAAATAAATCTTTTAAAAAATGGTAGAAAGACTGTGTAATATTATAACCAAAAATGGATTTGGCAATTAAAAGTTCAGAGGCAACAGCAGAAGAGGCAAAACCATATTAAAAGTGGATGGAGAATTAAAGACACAAATAATTGGAAAGACATCCCATGTTCTTTCTTCCAGTTCATGGACTGGAAGACTTAATATTATTAAAATGTCCATACTACCTAAAGCTATACACAGAGTCAATGTATTCCCTCTCATAACATTGGACATGGCTATGAATTCCTGGATATGACACAAATAGCATAGGTAACAAAAGCAAAAATAGACAAGTGGAACTACAACAAATTAAAAATCTGCACAGCAAAGAAAATAATCAACAGAGTGAAAGGCAACCTGTGGAATGGAAAAAAATACTCACATATTATACCAAATATATAGGGAACTCCTACAACCTGATAATAAACATCTATTATGAGGGTCATTATCAAAAAGAAAAAATGTTGGCAAGGATGTAGAGAAATTGGAACACCTGCACACTATTCAATGGATGAAAAATGGTACAGCCATTATGGAAAACAGTATGGAGGTTCCTCAAAAGATTTAAGACTACAATATGATCCAGCAGTCCCACTTCTGAGTATTTATTCAAAACAACAGAAATCACCATTTCAAAGAGATATCTGCACTCTCATTTTCATTGCAGCATTATTCACAGTAGCCAAGATATGAAAATGATCTAAGTGTCTGTTAACAGATAAACAGAATAAAAAAATGTGGTATATGTATATACAATGTACTATTATTCAGCCATAAAAAAGAAGGAAATTCTTCCATTTGTAACAACATGGATGAACTTTGAAAATGTTATGCTAAGTGAAATAACCAATCACAGAAGAACAAGTACTGCATGGTTCCACTTAAATGAGACATCTTGGTAGTTGCCAAGAGTAGAAGCAGGGTGGGGTGGAAAGAGGAGGTCCCAGATATGCAAAATGAGAAAGTTCTAGAGATATACTGCATAACAATGTGCATGCTGTGAACAAAACTATATTGTATGCTTAAAATTTGTTAACAGTTCATATGTAGGGGGTTTTTTTGACACAATAAAAAAGAGGACAGATAAATGAAATGGAAGATGAGAGAATAAAAACAATAAAAGTAGACAGTTTCTGATGAGACAAGTGTGCAGAGGGAGAAAAGAATGGATTACATATAGAAGAGAAATACAAAAAAACCTTGCAGGAGACAGGTCTATGACAGAATAAGCTTCAGCATGTTTATAGGCTATAGGGAAAGAACAGAGAGGGGAGAGATCAAAAATATAATCAGAATAAATAATAAATAAGTTATTATTCCAGAAACTAGTGGAAAATCAAAAGGATCAATGAAGGACTGATCTTGAAGAAAAGGAAGAAACCCTCATACATGGCTGATGGAATATAAAATGATATAAAACTGAGGAAAAAGTATGCCATAAAGTTAAACAAAAATTTATCATGTAACCCTGCAATTCTACTCCCAATAATACTAATAATAATCCCCCCCAAAAAAACCGTATTTCCACATAAAGACATGCAATAAATGTTCACAGCAGCGTTATTCATTTATTGGTCAAAACCGAAAACAATCCACATATCTATCAACTGATAAAACAAAATGTAGTGTACTCATACATGGAATACTATTCAGCAATGAAAAGGAACTGCTGACACATTCTACAATATGGATGAACGTCAATAACGTTATGTTGGTAATAGAACTCAGACCCAAAGGATTCTTCTTATACAATTCTAACTACATTATATATCCAGGAAAAGCCAGCTTAGACAAAAAGTAGATTAGTAGTTTCTTGGTGTTAGGGATAGAAGAGGGGATTAAATGTAAATGGGCACAAGGGAGCTTTTGAGAGTAATGGTAATGTTCTAAAACTGTTATTATAGTGATGTTTGCACAACTTAATAAATACACTAAAATTCATTAAATAGTACATTTCCAATGGATGAATTCTGCATAATCCAAATTATACACCAATAAAATTTGTTTGTTTGTTTGTTTGTTTTTAAGAGAATAGGCTAACTTGACTGGCATGTGTGTTTTACACAAGTGGGAGTTAATATTAGGAAGAGTTGGGTCCCATTCTTCAGAGATCTTTGAATACTAGAAAGAGAAGTCTGAACCAGATAGACAAAGGAGATCCCTGCAGGTCTCAGAATGGGATAGTACAAATACAAATAATTACATTTAGAAGATTAGTCTCTTTTTTTTTTTAAGATTTTATTTATTTATTTGACAGAGAGATCACAAGTAGGCAGAAAGTCAGGCAGAGAGAGAGAGGAGGAAGCAGACTCCCCACTGAGCAGAGAGCCCAATGCAGGGCTTGATCCCAGGACCCTGGGATCATGACCTGAGCCAAAGGCAGAGGCTTTAACCCACTGAGCCTCCCAGGCGCCCCCAGAAGATTAGTCTCATCTAATGTGTCAGATAAGAAGTGGAACATTAGATCATAAAGACCAGGAATTACGGACTTCCTTGAGTCCATGTCCCCTACTAGCAAGAGCTGATCCTCTTACATACTTTTGCCTTGACTCACAAAGGTGGGGTAAAAGACAGAGAGATGGCCCATGAAAATCTATCACTTCCACAGGAAAAACATCTCCAAGAATACAGACTTTGAGACCATCATTCCAACTGAGAAATCAAGTGAACATGCAAATTAAGTGCTGGCTAGAAGCCTGTCCTAGATGGGAATAAAGGGAGGCAAAGAACCAATATTTGGGTGGGAAGGGTGGTTGGATTTTCCTAAAATCCAATATCCTGCTATAAGAGATTTAGAAATCATATAAAAGGAAACTTAGTGGTCCCTCACGGAAAACAGTGAAGCTAAGTATCTACTGATTTTACTATACAACAGTCTACTAATGATTCCCAAGTACAGTGACAATATAGCTAAACCCATTTAAAGTCCAATGTTCCATTTGCCTTGGGAGCCATGGAGGAGCAGCAGCCATAACTGCACTACACTATGGCTGTGGGCCTCAACAAGGGCCACAATGTGATTCAGAACGTGAGCAAGCAGCAGCTGGTGCCTCACCAAGCACCAAGATCTTGTGGAACATAATCTGAGAGGTATGCAGCTTCACCATATAAAAGCAGTGCGCCATGGGGCTGGCTCAAGGTCTCCAAAGACAAGTGCACCCTAAGTCCCTCAAGAAAAAAGTGGGGACACACATCTATGCCAAGAGGAAGAGAGAGGAGCTGAACAATGTCCTGACAGCCATGAGGAAAGCAGCAGCCACGAAGGACTGAACTCTTCTCCTCTATATGAAATAAAGCTTTTTTGAAACATGATAAAAATAAAAAATAAAAATGAAGTCCAATGTTCATTTCTTTTAATTAGATTAAATCACTTTTACCTATTATTACCTTGTTTCTGAATATACAGTTGAGTTTCACAAAATATTGTTTTAAAAATATATCACCTCAATTTATCTTTGATTCCATTTCATACTTTCAAACAACACTCAGGGCACTATTAGCCCTGTGAATGTTAATATACAGGGAAACATATCAGAATTGATATAATTACTTAGCTGTTTATAGATAATCCTATAAAGATCATACATCTTTTGTTTTTGTTAAGTAATATCATAAAATAATCTCTCTGGCTTTGTTTTCCTTAACTGAGAGAAAGAAAGTGGAGGAAGGGAAGGAGGGGAAAGAGGAGGGTCATGAGGATGGGGATCATTGTTAACTCACAAATCAAACCATTTTCAGAACTCCATTTACAGAAAACTAATACAAAAGGAATAATTGTGCTAGATAGGATGAAACAGGAAGATAGATAACATAAATGAAAGAAAACTCATAGAATTACAGGTAATTAGAGGCCACTTATATATTTTTTCTCTCATCACTGATACAAAAAGATAAGATTTTCATTTCCTTATAATGGATTCATTAATAGTTTTACTGTAATATTAGAAACATCTTGTTTCTGAGTGTATCTCAAAGAACTGATTATTTTAAAAGATCAAACAAATAGAAATTTTAGCAGAAGAGGGTACCTCTGATTACTTGGTTTAGAATACTTTATATCAGATGATCAAATTTCTGAATCTGAAAAATTCGCCAAAACAAAACCCTAATACTGAGTTTATAATCTAAGTAGGGGTTCACACTAATATTAGCAGGCAGAAAAACCAAATACCAGCTAAAGAAGATGCCGATAAAGAAGTATGCATTCAGTTTATATTAAAAAACACATATGCTCCAGAAAAGTAAAGCATACCAGATGGATATTAAAAGTAGAAAATTTTTATATATGAATAGTTCTGTTTTCCTCTTGATTTCTGTACAATCCCCATTAACATCAATTAGTGCTACATATGTAAATCCAGGGAAGCATAACTCCAGTGTCATGATACTACTCTGCACTTGTATATCTTGTTTGAAAACTAACTCAGCTGCAAAAACCCCTGTTACTTAGATCACTATCATTAGCATCCACCAAACAAATACCGACCAGCTAAAAACACATTCCAGGCTGGCATTAAATGACCCTAAAGGCCCATTTTGTTTCTGAAATTCTAAATTTATAGAAATTTAAGATTCTAAGTCCATTGCCTTAACCATTATGCATATAAGCATCATACTGGATGCTGCTCAGACAGGTTCCAAGGATTCCAAAGATAAAAGCGAAGAAGCCAAGTGACATACCCGTAGTCAAAGAAACGTAAAGAGCTAGAACTAGGGCCTAAGTCTGTTGACACAAAATTTGATTTTTTTTTTTTTTTTTGCTTTTGTGGGTTTTTTTTGTAATACCTGAAGGCATGGTTTATGTGAGCAAAGGTTCCTGGTAGTCCCCTAAACACGTAAGAGTGCTTCCGACTGCCTGCTATTTCAGAACCAGTGAGTGAAAATCATTGCATCAAGGATAGTGTTATGAGCTAGAATTTAAAAGGATTAAGGAGGGGCAGCTGCTTGAGCCGTTGTGCAGCTCTCTTGGTTTCACCCCAGGTCCTGACCTCAGGTTCTGAACCTGGAGCGCAACATAGGGCCCCACACTCAGTGGGGAGTCTGAGATTCTTTCCCTCTGCCCTTCTCCCCGCTCGCACGATCTGTCTCTCTCTATCTCTCAAATAAATAAATATTTAAAAAATTAAAAATAGGGGCCATGGGTGTCTCAGTCGAGTAAGCATCTAACTCTTGGTTTCCACTTGGTCATGATCTAGCCTGATCAGATCAGAGATGTAGCCTGAAGTCATGCCCCCCTCTCAGCAGGAAGTCTACTTGAGATTCTCTCTCTCCCTCTCTCTCTAAATCAAAAATAAATAAATAAATCTTTTTAAAAACATGTTAAATAAATAACAATAAATAAATAAATGGATTAGAGGAAAGAAAAAAACAAAAAAAAATCACAAGAAACAATATAAAACTATGAGTTCACAATTATCTGTGGCTAGAACTATCATGTCTGCTGAGGCTGCAACTAGCCACACATGGCTATTCAGCTTGAAAAGTGCTGTAAATGTAAACTAAACAATGTACTGAAGATTTACGATGAAAACAATACAAAATATCTTGATAATTTGCATTTGATTACATGTTGAAATTATGTTTTACATACATAGAGTTAAATAAAACACATTATCAAGATTAATTTCACTTTGGTTTTTTTTTAACATGGCTACTAAAAAACTTAAGATTACATATATGGTTCATATTTGTGGCTTGAAGTATATTTCTGTTGGAGCAGACCTCATAGCCATATGCATTTACTGAATATATCAGTGATACACTTATAACAAACACACTTGGAGATTACATTCTAGATTGCACTCTGACCTAGTGGAAGAAAAATTTACATAATTTTAGAAAAGCTTACTATATTCCTCTAGTTTTGCTGAGGGACTAGAGAGGTAAGAGTGAGACAGAATAAGACAACTCTCATCCTTATTTATATATTAATTCAAACATACCATTCAGTTATCTAATTGTTCCCTTTTGAGTGGACAGGAATAAACTAACTCATATATGGTACAATAATCCAAAGTTCTAAACATTCAGGGAATAAAGAAATGAATTTATAGGGTATGTAGGGGAAAGAGAAAATACCAGTGAAGACCAAGAGTTGGTGATCACATTTTTTAAAATTATTTTAAAAAATTGTATAATAGGGCACCTGGGTGGCTCAGTTGGCTGGACGACTGCCTTCGGCTCAGGTCATGATCCTGGAGTCCCGGGATCAAGTCCCACATAGGGCTCCCAGCTCCATGGGGAGTCTGCTTCTCCCTCTGACCTTCTCTTCGCTCATGTTCTCTCTCACTGTCTCTCTCTCAAATAAATAAATAAAATCTTTTAAAAAAATTGTATAATACACAGAACATAAAATTTATTATTCTTTTAAAGTATATAGTTCAAAGGTATTAAGTATATTTACATATTGTGAAAAATTATTTTCATGCTTATCAAATTGTGATTATTACAATATTAAAGGAAATTGCTTAAGAATTTAAAGTCATCTAGGGGTGCCTGGATGGCTCAGTGGGTTAAGCCTCTGCCTTCGGCTCAGGTCACGATCCCACATTGGGCTCTCTGCTCAGTGGGGAGCCTGCTTCCCCCTCTCTCTCTGCCTACTTGTGATTTCTCTCTCTGTCAAATAAATAAATAAAAATCTTAAAAAAAATAATTTAAAGTCACAAAACAAATGTGCACCATTTTCAATTTTTTATATTCCTTCCACATCTTTGCACACTCACCTACTGCAGATATATCTATTTCATTATTTGAAACTTACCACATCTACTGCTATTTTCAATTAGTTGAAATGTTTATATTATTCTAGTTCTTTAAGTGATGAAATGAAATAATGATATGAAATGAGATCATATCAAATGGTAGCACTACAATAAACCTAATCATTTTCTAACCATGGAAAGCTGGTTTTTAGTGATTAATGTTATAAATGGCCAATGCAATGGATGTATTTTTTTTTCCTTTGTGAACTATTTTATTAGATAAATAACCAAGAGTAGAATTATGGGGTAAAAACATATAAACTCCATTTTTTAACTTACCATTTCCATTCATCCCCAAACATACGGCTGCAAATTTCTGTGCCCTCTTTCCTATGTTTTTTTTTATCTCCATCAAAGGAGAAAGAATTCCTTCTTAGCTCTTAAGTAGTTAGAAGAAAAACAAATGCAGCAACATCACCAAATCCCTGCTACCTCCTTCTCAATCTATCAGCATATTGTTTTTTACTTGCCAGTGGCAAGAAGAAAAGTAGGCTTGAATGTTTCATCACATATTCCTTTGTGTTATCAGCCAAAATCATGCTCATTTAAAAAGTCATGGGCAAAAAGCTCTTAGACTTCTACATGACTTAAAATGATTTTTATACATCAATACCATACAAATAAACAAAGTGGAAGGAAGTTTTAAGTACAGAAAAAGTAACAAATAGCAAACTCCAAACCACAGGATCTCTGTTTAAAATTATGCCTAATAACAACCTCTGTTTTGCAGAAGAGAAAAATCAGCCAAGTGCCTTTCTAGAACACTAATGACTATCAGTCATTATATCACACATATGTCATCTGACACAAACTTTTAGATTAGTAAACATTTTCCCTCTCCTTCAATAGAGGGTTAGTGTTCAAGTGGAGGCGGGGGGCGGGGGGGATTCAGTACACATAAAAGCATCAAAACATAAGCCAAACTGTAGGGTAAGTCTAAATGTCCCCAATTTCAATTCAGCCAATCAGTCCTGCTTTAACTAACAAATGTACATAAAATTTTTATAACACAAAAGAGAACTTATTTTCCAAAGATTTTCTGCCAAATGCAATAAGTATTGGAATGTGATAGCAAAGAACCTGAACTTTAGTATAAGTGAGCAAATTAACAAAGTTACCTCTTCCTCTGATACTCAAGTTTCAGACATAATACATACTTAGGGGAACTCTCCAGATTTTGCTATCTTTCTGATAGGTGTATTAACTAATGAATATTGGATGATCATGAATATATACATATATATAACATGAATATGTACAAATAGTTTCCATGAATCTTCTTTTTCTTCAACCTGCCTATAGTTTCACTAAAGAAAACCTAGGATGTCTACATCTTACATGGAAATAATTAAATATGCTACATGACATACTAAAGCATGGACTTTGGAATAGATGGCTTAATATCTGTGTAACATTGAGCAAGTTGCTTAACCCTGCTTGGAGTCTTAAGCTCTTCATCCATAACTTGGAATCCATTACTGGGAATAATAATGCCATCTTCACAAGATGATTGTGATTATTAACTGAAATAATACATGAAATTTACCTCAGACTCAATGGATGCTCAATAAACATGAATTTCCTTTCTCTTCTCTTACTTCCTTTCTTAGGTCCTCCAAAAATATATACAGATTGACAAGGCAGTATTCCAACTGTACAAATGAGGAAATCTAGGTTTCTAACCACTGACAAAAAGAAATTCTTGACCTGGTTACTTTCTTTCAACATTATACCTTTAAAGCCATAAATAAAGGTGAAAGGTCTTTCAAAAAGTAAGACTTTTTTTTCCCCAAATTCTAGACTAAATTATTGAAATTGTGGTGGGCAACTGGAAAATCCTCACTCACTGGAGGATGTAAGTATCACAAGATGCTTTTCCTTGAGTGATAGCCCCAGTCCCCTCTTCTTGCTTCAGCCATAGGCTGACCTCAGGCAGGTGTACCTGGCACCTTCAATGGAATATGATAGAACGTAAATACTATATAGGAAAGGCCTGCCAGTGAGAGTAAAATGCTAATTTGGAAATGTGTATTATGGGCTTCCTAGACAATCAAAAATACAGGATATAGGAAATGACTTGCAGTTGAAAATGGGAGAAAAGTAGTTGGCTGACCCCCTTGTGCACCCAGAACTCATAATTGCTGATGGCACATCTTGGAGCTAGTGACCCACCTGTTGGAAGTCTAAAACGAGACTAGTATCCACAACACACCTTGAGACAACTAATTGTCTCAGAATGGTATTCCTAAATGAGATAAGACTTACCGCTCATGATCAGCTAACCAAGATGCCTTTCCCAGAAAGAAACCCTTTAGCAGCCACCTGAGTTGCTCTCACTGATCTGTACTGCATCTCTTTTTTTCCAACTCTAGGGAACTTATTGGTGGCTTTGTGGTAGGAGTCATAACGCCATTCTGTTTTTGAACTCTGTTCTGTATTTGAACTCCCCATCTTCTTAGTCTACTCACCAGAAATTAAGTAGTATCCTAACAGGACCAGGACCATCTACATTATTAGAGGGGCCCAGAGCAAAAGGAAAATAAAGGGCCTCTTGTTCAAAAGTATGAAAAATTTCAAGATGGCAACCACAGGGCTTTAAATCAAACACAGAGTTCTGTGTGACTGCGCAGGTCTCACGTCCATGAAGCCCACCATGGACAGAGCTAATATGGAACCCTACAGGGAGACTGAATGACAGATTCCATCCCCAAAACAACCAACCATAACTAAGTGCACAGGTGAGTAGTATTCAGGCAGTCTCACTAACCTGAAAACAGTACAGATGCTGTTTGCTTTTAATAACTCTTGACAAAACTAATTAATTATAAGATAAATCACCTCCAGAGTTCATAGACCAAAAGTGATTATGAATAAATAATATTGTAATGACAATAAAATTTGGGACCTGTAGCCACCATATGAATAAAACCAGGCCAGCCTGCTAGGCCAGGAGAGACATGTGGCACAATGATCCCATCTAACTGTAAGCCAACTGCCAAATATGTGAGTAAGTACTTCCCAGGCCATCCAGTCTCCAGCTGAGCCACCAGCTAACCAGGGACACATGAGTGAGCCCAGTGGAGATCAACCAAGCATGCCCAGATCAACAGAACAGCCCAAATGAACAACAATGAATTACTGCTGTTTTAAGTCACTAAGGTTTGGGGTAGTTTGCTCTAATAGTAAAATCCTTAAATGATACAGGTAGTATGTTAGCTCAGCAGGAGAAAAATGGATTATGTAATAAGCAGGGGCTGAGACAAGTCGCTCAGGAGATTAGATTCCCACTAAATTGCATAATATATTCCAGATGGATTTTAAAAGTATATATAAAGAATGATAGCATAAAAAATGCTAGAATAAATTACATGTTGATATCCATATACTCTTGGAATGGGAAAGGCTTTCCTAGGCAGAGAAACTGAAAGGAAAAAGATGGATAGGTTTTACTATATAAGTACTTTTTAAACTTCACATGTCAAGAAAACATGATAAGTAAAGATAAAAAGCAAAGGAAAAATTGGTAAAACTTTTCTGAGACATGAAGAGAGATTACATTTCTTATATATGTATTTTTATGTATGACAAAAGTATGATAAAAGATTACCACTCCTAATATGCACAAAATAACAAGAAAAAGCTGAACTACCAGACAGAACAGAAAACATACAAACATAAATCACTATAAAACAAATATAGATGGCTAATTAACATTTTAAAAATATTAAATGTCACTACTAAGCAAAGAAAGATAAAACAACAATCACATTTTCTTTTCAGTTCAAAATTGTAAAGATCAAAACAATAATACATAGAAAGCAGACATTTTCATATACTGCTTGAGAAACTATAATTCGGTACAACATTTCTGCAAAGCAGTATTTATGTGTAAGTACACACACATACATATACATGTATGTTCACGTGCATGTGTGTGTGTGTGTAAAATCTTTTGTTGTTGTTTTTCTTCTAAGGATACATCCAGATGAAACAAACAGGGATTCAGGAAGGACAGCCACTTGACCTCATGATCCCGATGTGCCTTCCCTTTTGGTATCCTCTCTGGAACCAAACAACACACAAAGGAGTGTGGGGATGTCCCTGCGGATCCAGGCTCTTCCTCATTCTTGGCTGAGGTCTAGATTTGAGGTTGCCAGATAGCAGAGTTTCAGAAACTCTGTATGTATTATTATATGTCCAATGTATTGTTATGACCTCTTCAGTCTGAAGAATGAATAGTGCCATTTTGAGATAACATGACTTTATTAGTCAAAAAAAATTAAGTCTCCCCAGAGTTGTAGTTAACATTTGTTGAGAGTTCATTCTGTACCATGCACTAGTCTAAGGAATTTATGTGTTTATAGATTTCAGTCCTCAAAACAACCCCATGAAAAAGGAAGCATTCTACAGGTGGGAAAACTAATGCTTAGGATGGGGTTTGTTTTCTGTTTGTCTAAGTAACTTGCCCAAGGTCACAGAGCCAAGACTAGAACAAAAGCAAGCTAACTCTAAACATAGAGTTCTTAACCACTGTACTAGGACACATCAGATATGCCACTTTAAACCCTAGAGCCCTTATTAACATGTATTTAAAGGAAACAATGCTGGATGTCTTACTGCAACCTTAGAAGCAGTGGCTTTCTCTAATAGGTTCTTGTGGACCAGAATCAAAAGTACCTAAACCCCAAGTCATTCAAAGATGAGAGGCCTCCTTCATGGGCTCACTATGTAAGCTAGTGGTACCTGCAGTTTCTCTTAACACCAAGGGCACAGATCGTATACTGCTTGCCCTGGCTTTACCTACTTGTGTACCTGATAAACTGACAATTTACATGAATGCGTATACTATGCAAACTGCTTCACATTACAGCCAAGTTAGCAATACTTTGTATATGAATAACCTTGGTCTTCACTTTCAGTTTGTCCTAAGAACTCTATTAGGATCTACAGCAGTTCTTAGAACACCTAATGCCCATAAGACCCCAAACTTCCTCCAGTTGTACATTTCTATATCCTACTAGCTTCTCCAAAGACATGAAAGAAATTGCCTCCCAAGAGGAAGAATTCAACAATTATGTAAGTAAGAAATTTAAAGAAATTAAAAGAATTAAACTTGGGACGCCTGGGTGGCTCAGTTGGTTGAGCAGCTGCCTTCGGCTCAGGTCGTGATCCCTGCGTCCTGGGATCGAGTCCCACATCGGGCTCCTTGCTCCACAGGGAGCCTGCTTCTCCCTCTGACTCTGCCTGCCACTCTGTCTGCCTGTGCTCACTCTCGCTCGCTCTCTGACAAATAAGTAAAATCTTAAAAAAAAAATACCTTAAAAAAAAGAATTAAACTTTTCATGCTTCTGGACATATATTAATATTGGGAAAAAAAAAAAAACCAATTCTTGGGTCACTCAGAACAACCTTAACAATGTTCTATCTGCACAGAGGTATTTGAACAGATATTACTTCAAATTTACTTTGGCATACACATACTCATGAAAAAAGAACAGAAAAGATTTTCTTAGTCAAGAATCTGTAAGAATCTGCAGCTATAAAACTTTCCTAGCTATGACAGTTTACCTGAGTCCTCCAACTATTTAGGAAAACAGAAGAGAGTTTCCTTTAGTGGCTTTTGGGGATTTAAAATAAACTTTCCCAATAATTCATGAGCCTGAACTCAAAGAATTATCTACCAATCTATTCTTTGTAGTGTTGCCCTTATAAAAAACATAGTGTCGATAAATTATATTAGTGGCAATAAAGAATTCATTCATAGAGCAAATGTTTATTAAGCAATTATAATGTGGCAAGAAGTATCATCCTAAGAATATAGCCGTACAAGTACATAAGGAAAAAACAAAAAAGTTCCTGTCTTCAGAGTTTACACACTAGTTTTAGAGTGTAAAACTAGTTTTACACTAGTTTCTGCTTCTATTTTCACATTAAGCCAATTATTACTGTTCATTAAATGTTAACAATGTAACATTCTCCAGATAAATGCAATAAAATGTAAATCTTTCACTAGACAGCTCAGAGTCTTTCTCTTCTGTTCCTGATTGAACTAAAGTGGCACTAATATTCACAGAAGGACTAATAAAAAAATTTTTTTTTAAATGAAATGCTCCCTACACATGAGAAAACAAAGATTTTACACAGGTAACAGATCCAATTTAAAACTGCTATATTAGGAAAACACTTTAAAAATCTATTGACAGTCATGCCATGGAAAGTAAGATCACACTTAAGCATGGCTCATTATTTCATGCGTTTGGCTGATCTGCCAATTAAATCATGCCTCCTACCAAGGTAAAATATAAAGATAAGAAAAATTTATACTAGGTACAGAAAGAAAGTGATAATGAAGTATGTCATATGCCTGTTTGGTCACAGAAGAGCCATCTAAAAGTGATTTTTCTCACTGTTAGACTCAACACTGAAACTACTATTAAGATCTATTCTTTAATAAACCGTAGTTTGTCCATATTACAGAATATCTATATACTACATAACACACAAAGAGGTAGATCTATACATAGTTATAGCAAGAGCTTCAGTACGTACTGATAGAAGAAAAAGAAAAAAGTATACCAATACATATAGTATAATACTACTTATAGATTATTTTAGCCTCACAAACAATACTTAACTTTTAAATGCAAAGGAAAAAAAAAGGTCTGGAAAGACACAAAAACATAAAGGTATTACATTTTTGAGGAGATGGTCAAGGGCCATGATAGGGAATTTAGCACTGTATATAATTATATCATTTTCTTTGGGAATTATATTCATGTATTAACTATGCCATTAAAAAATTAACTAAAGAGGGGCACCTGGGTGGCTCAGTGGGTTAAAGCCTCTGCCTTCAGCTCAGGTCATGATCCCAGGGTCCTGGAATCTAGCCCCACAAGGGGGGGGTCTCTGCTCAGTGGGGAGCCTGCTTCCCCCCCTTCTTTCTGCACCACCTTGTGATCTCTGTCTGTCAAATAAATAAATAATATCTTTTAAAAAAATTAACTAAATAGAGTTAAAATAGAAAATAAAATCTAACTATAATTTGGGTATATAATAAAAGTGAATAGTAAATTACATTAAAAGTAAGTCAAATTCCTTATAGTATTTGTATCTTTCAAAAGCTTATTCATTCTCATTTAATCGAAAATTTAATCTAACTTAAAAATATGGATTCAAGCTAAAACCCATGGTTTTGATCATCTTTTCTGTAATATTACAAATCATGTAAAAACCCAACATTGAGGCTAAGCAAAAATAAAAAAAGCCCAAGAAACAAAAACAAAAGAAAAACCCCCAACACTTCAAACATATAAAAGACAAAAGAAGTCTTGCTATACAGAAAATATGGAAAGCATTACATCAAACATCCCTATCAAATTCCTTTAAACACCCCTCTGCCTTTGTGTCCACAAAAAATATACAGTATCATTAAAGGCAAGAGTCAGTGAATCTTTAGCCCCAAGCACAGCAGATAAGTCCTAAGAATGAAATAGATTAAGTCAGCAAAGGGACATGAAGGAAGAAGAGAAGAAGAAAAGAAAGAAAGTGAAAAACAAACCAAAACAAAAAGTGTACTTAAGAGAGGAAAGAAGTGTGGAAGAGAAAGAGTGTCATTAACGCCCACCAATTTGAGAGGCATAATTGCTCCAGCACAAAAGAAACTGGCCATCTAGATTTGCAAAACAATTTACCAAGCATTTTCACATATATTAGCAAATAGAGTCTTTGTAACAACATAGTATCTATCCCATTTTATGGAAAGAAACTGAAGCTCTGAAAAGTGTCAGGGAACTGCCAAAAGCTACTAATAAATGAGAGAACTGAGGTCTTTGGACTCCAAGCCCTGTGTTCTAATACCCTACTGTGTCTACAGACTGTCCCTCAGATTGCTTCTAATTTTCACATAGCCATGAATATTTCAAAAATCAACTGTATCATCAATACATTTATTGAGATCCACATGGTTAGCTATTCTTCTTTCCTCTAGAGAAGATAACTGAAAAAAATATTTTTATTTGTCCATTCAAAATCAACATACTACAGCAGAGGAGGGCAGTGGGCTTAAGAGGTGGCAATATAAGGCTACATGAGCGAGTTTTGTGGTTTTGGAGCTTTCAGTATCTTTAGTGGTGGGTACATGAACCTACACATATGCTAAAATTGTATAGAACTTAAAATACACAAACCCACAAACTAGCATAAGCAAAATTATGAAATACTGAATAAAATCCATGAATTTTATCAATGACAATATCCTGGCTGTGACATACTGTAGGCTTGCAAAATGTTAGTACTAGAGAAAAATGGGTAAAGGATACATGACAACTAACTATATTTTTTGTTATAACTGCAAGTGAATATGTAACTATCCCAATAAAAATTTCAATTAATACTCATACCACAACACTGATTCTAAACAGATTAATGATATTATATCGAAGCATAAGAAGACATGTAGTCATTCAAAGCTGATTTCATTATAGTGGAACTCCAGAGGTTTTTACCCATAAAATTTTAAATTTTAAAAATTAAATTATTATTATTTAAATTTTTTAAAACTTTAAGCCAAAGATGATAATTTTGAACAGCATTTTGTGACATAATACTCAAAGAATGAGAGTCAGGTCACCCTAGCGATGCAAAGGGTAAACATTGATGAAAAGAAGAATCAGCCAGTTGCTCAGCAGGACAACTGGGAAATCATGGTGATAAGTATAAGATGCACCAAGAATTATTTAGTAATAACACTAAGCATAATAGCTACCAACTATCAAGCACATACTATGTACCTGGATTGTGCTGGCTGGCCTCTTCACATAAATGATGAAAAATCCTCACAATAACTCTGGGTAAAATGTGGAAACTGATGGATCTTATGTAATTTACTCAAGATTAATCATTAGAAAGTTGCAAAGCTGGACATTTGAACCCAGGTTTTTCTGACTCTAAACCTTATGTGCCATTCCCTATTCCACAGTTCATAGGAAAGAAATACTTAACCTGGGTATTCCAGTACATGACTCTAGGGCAAGGGATAAAAAAATTATATCCAGTAGTGGAAAACTATCATTCATACCATATTTACCTGCTTGTAAGTTCCATCTAGCAAGGTGTCCAGATGTTGGAGGGGGGCAGGTGTTTTATCTTTGAATCTTGTCAATAGTCGACGCTGAATGGCCCGAAATTGTACGGCTCTTTCAGATAAGAGTTCTTCTAATTTTTCACCATTTATCCGCAACTACAATAAAGAATTTCCTAAATTCAGATTAAATGTGCACAACAAAACAGTCTTTACAGCAAAATCACTTGGAGGAATAAAATTTAGACACAATAAAATTACTAGAAAAGTTAGATTCTTAAATAATCTTGGCATGAGAGAGACCCTCATAACTCAAAAGCCAAAAGCCAGACACATACACGCTCACACCCCTGATAAATTTGTAATTAAAAAAACAAAAAAGTAATTCTATACAGTTAAAATATATATATATATATATATATATATATATATCATAAGTAAAGTGACAAGACAGCAAACTGCAAAAAATAGTAGCAATACCACAGAGACAAAAAGTCAAGCCCATAATATCTAGAAAGCACCTAAGAATCAAAAAGAAAAGGGCCAAAGTACAATACAAATCAGTAAGAAAAGAGTATCAATCAATAGAAAAAGGGACAAAATTCATAGAAAAGGTAGTACAAATAAATAGCTCTCAAACAATATAGCCTTTGATCTAGCAAGCCCATTTCTAGCAATTTATCCTATAAGTATGCTTACGAAAAGTAATGTACATACAAGAATATTCATTATAGAATTGTTTTGTTGTTTATAGTAAGATATTATTAATAATCAAAATACCCATCAATAGGGGAACAGCTTAAATAATAAGACTACTTTGCAGAACTACTAAGTACTAATATACAATGTTATCCAAAGATGCATTGAATGAAACAAAGCAAAAAAACAAAAACAAAATACAGAATAGTATGTATAATGTGCTACCATTCATTTACTTTTTAAAAAGAAATCTGGGGCACTTGGGTGGCTCAGTGGATCAAAGCCTCTGCCTTCGGTTCAGGTCATGATCCCAAGGTCCTGGGACCGATCCCCACATTCGGCTCTCTGCTCAGCGATGAGCCTGCTTCCCCCTCTCTCACTTTGCCTGTCTCTCTGCCTACTTGAGATCTCTCTCTCTGTCACATAAATAAAATCTTAAAAAAAAAAAAAATTGACTCTTTTTGGAGTCAAGATGGCGGAGAAGTAGCAGACTAAGATGACATCAGGTAGCAGGAGATCAGCTAGCTGGCTTATCAAACCATTGCGAACACCTAAAAATCCAATGGGAGATCAAAGAGAAGAAGAGCAACAATTCTAGAAACAGAAAATTGATCACTTCTGAAAGGTAGGGCCAGTGGAAAAGTGAATCCAAAGCGACAGGAAGATAGTCCACGGGGCTGGAGGGAACAGCTCCCAGCAAGCGGCAGAACAATGGAGCACAAAATCAGGACTTTTTAAAAGTCTGCTCCACTGAGGGACATCGTTCCAGAGGCTAAACTGGGGTGAAGGCCACGGAGGTCAGCATAGCCCCAGGTTCCACAGGATCACAGAAGGACCAGGGGTGTCTGAGTGTCAAAGAGCTCGCAGGTATTAAATGGGGAAGCCGACTACAGAGACAAAGCCGAGGAGTGAGGTCTCAACCCAGGGTTACCTTGAACCCATCACAGGCTGGATGAGCTGGGAGCGCGGCCAGAGGCCAGGGAGATGGGAGTGATTGAGTGATTTTCTTTAAGGGCGCACTGAGGAGTGGAGCACTGAGCTCTCTACTTCTCTGGGCTGGAGACTGGGAGACCGCCATTATTATTCCCATCCTCCAGAACTCTACAGAAAGCCTTCAGAGAACAAAAGCTCCCAAAAGCAAACCCGAGTTGATTACTTAGCCTGACCCCTGATAGGGGCGGGGCAATTCCACCTCGGGCAAAGACACTTGAGAATCACTACAACAGGCTCCTCCCCCAGAAGATCAACAAGAAACCCAGCCAAGACCAAGTTCACTTACCAAGGAGAACAGCGGAATTCCAGAGGAGGAGAAAGCAAAGCAAGGAATTCATGGCTTTCTCCCCATGACTCTTTAGTCTTGCAGTTAATATTTTTTTTTCTTCTGCTAAATTTTTTTGAACTTTTATCCTTTCCTCTTTTAACGTTTTTTTGAAGTAGTTTATCTTAACAATACCTTTCAAAAAAAATCTTTTTTGAACCTTCATTATTATAGTCATATTTTATCCTCCATTATATATAACTATATTTTTTGTATACATATAGGGTTTTTTCTTCTAAATAATTTGGGGTTCAACTTCTCCTAATAGATCAACATAAACCCTAAATCTAGTTCCGGGCTAGTCTCCAGCCTGAGCAAATTCTCTCCACTTTCTTTTTCTTTATTCTCCCAACCAACTTACTTTATCAACTCATTTTTTAGAAATTAAAAAAAAATTTTTTTTCTCATCTTAATAGGCTTATTCCATCCCTTCATTGTGTCTACCCTTGTATGTGTTTTTCATCCTTTAAAATTTTGGGAGGTAGATTCTTGTAAGAGATGAAAATACTGCCAAAATTAAGTAAGTAACCCTGTTCTAGTCACCAGTCTAATATATGTGTATGTGTGTGTGTGTGTGTGTATACACATATATATTTTTTTCTTTTTTGATATTTTTTCTTTATTTGTTTTCTTTTTTTAACTTGGGAGAAGGGCGTGGGATTATGGACATTGGGGAGGGTATGTGCTTTGGTTAATGCTGTGAAGTGTGTAAACCTGGTGATTCACAGACCTGTACCCTGGGGATAAAAATATATGTTTATAAAAAATAAAAAATTTAAAAAAAAAGAATAAAAAAATAAAATAAAATTCTAATTTAAAAAAAAGAGAGAGAGAAATGTAATCTTGCCATTTGCGACGACGATGACGTGGATGGAACTAGAGGGTATTATGTTAAGTGAAATAAGTCAATCGGAGAAAGACAACTATCATATGATCTCCCTGATATGAGGAAGTGGAGATGCAATGGGGGGAGGGGAGGTTTACGGATTAGGAAAAGAATAAATGAAACAAGATGGGATCGGGAGGGAGACAAACCATAAAAGACTCAATCTTACAAATAGGCTGAGGGTTGCTGGGGAGAGGGGGGTAGGGAAAGGATGGTGGGGTTATGGACATTGGGGAGGGTATGTGATATGGTGACTGCTGTGAAATATGTAAACTTGGCGATTCACAGACCTGTACCCCGGAGATAAAAATGTATGTTTATTAAAAAATCAAAAAATTTAAAAATACTCTTATTACTATAACCCTTCTCATAACCTTTGAATTTAATATTATTAAAATAAAAGAAGCTAGTGAGAGTCATAGAGCAGAAGGAACATTCCATGAAATCAGATTATATAAACTGCTAATTCAACTTTATGAAACAATCATCAACTAGTCTTGAAATAAACAGCATTTTCAAAATGTTCAGAAATCAGGTGGACCTGGATGGCTTGGTCGGTTAAGCATCCAACTCTTGATTGCAGCTCAGGTCATGATGTCAGGGTCCTGAAATTCAGCCCTAGGTCTGTCTCTGGCTAACAGTGGAACCTGCTTAAAATTCTCTTTCTTCGTCTCCCTCTGCCCCTCACTCTCCGCAACCCTCAACCCCCACCGCCCCCACTCAACCGCACCCTCTCCCCCTCTCAAAAAATAAATAAATAAATAAAAAGTTCAGAAATTAAACATATTACAATTTACATTTCTTATATCAAACAAAACTTCCTTTTCAGTGTATGCATTCTCCAGACACATGACTACCAAAAAAAAATAAATAAATTAAAAAAAAATAAACCCCGAGGGAGGAGTCAAGATGGCGGAGAAGTAGCAGGCTGAGACTACTTCAGCTAGCCGGAGATCAGCTAGATAGCTTATCTAAAGATTGCAAACACCTGAAAATCCATCGGCAGATCGAAGAGAAGAACAGCAATTCTGGAAACAGAAAAACAACCACTTTCTGAAAGGTAGGACCGGCGGAGAAGTGAATCCAAAGCGACGGGAAGATAGACCCCGGGGGGAGGGGCCGGCTCCCGGCAAGCGGCGGAGCAACAGCGCACAAAATCAGGACTTTTAAAAGTCTGTTCCGCTGAGGGACATCGCTGCAGAGGCTAAACCGGGGCGAAGCCCACGTGGGGTCAGCGTGGCCTCAAGTCCCGCAGGGTCAAAGAAGGATCGGGGGTGTCTGAGTGTCGCAGAGCTTGCGGGTATTGGAACGGGAAAGCCAGCTACAGAGACAGAGCCGACAGTAAGATCGCAGCTCGGTGTTACCTTGAACCGGTCGCAGGCTCGGTGAGCTCGGAGCGCGGCCCGAGGTCAGGCAGACGGGACTAACTGGGCACTGTTCTCTGAGGGCGCACTGAGGAGTGGGGCCCTGGGCTCTCGGCTCTTCCGGGCCGGAGACCAGGAGGCCGCCATTTGTATTCCCGTCCTCCAGAACTCTACAGAAAGCGCTCAGGGAACAAAAGCTCCTGAAAGCAAACCCAAGCGGATTACTCACCCCGGCCCCTGGGTAAGGGTGGTGCAATTTCGCCTAGGGCAAAGACACTTGAGAATCACTACAAAAGGCACCTCCCCGAGAAGATCAACAAGAAATCCAGCCAAGACCAAGTTCACCTACCAAGGAGTGCGGTTTCAATACCAAGGAGAGCAGCACAATTCCAGAGGAGGAAAAAGCAAAGCACAGAACTCATGGCTTTTTCCCCTGTGATTTTTTTTTAGTCTTGCAGTTAATTTAATTTTTTTCTTTTTCATTTTTTGTTTTTTTTCTCGCCTTCTGGTTAAATTTTTTTTTTAACTTTTACCTTTTTCTTTTTTAACGTTTTTAAACTAGTTTATCTAATATATATATTTTTTCTTTTTTATATTTTTCTTATTTGTTTTCTTTTTTTTAGTTCTTTTCTTTTCTTTTTTCTTTTTTTTTTTTTCTTTCTTCCTTTTTGAACCTCTTTTTATCCCCTTTCTCCCCCCTCACGATTTGGGATCTCTTCTAATTTGGTTAAAGCATATTTTCCTGGGGTTGTTGCCACCCTTTTAGTATTTTACTTGCTCCTTCATATACTCTTATCGGGACAAAATGACAAGACGGAAAAATTCAACACAAAAAAAAGAACAAGAGGCAGTACCGAAGGCTAGGGACCTAATCAATACAGACATTGGTAATATGTCAGATCTAGAGTTCAGAATGACAATTCTCAAGGTTCTAGCCGGGCTCGAAAAAGGCATGGAAGATATTAGAGAAACCCTCTCGAGAGATATAAAAGCCCTTTCTGGAGAAATAAAAGAACTAAAATCTAACCAAGTTGAAATCAAAAAAGCTATTAATGAGGTGCAATCAAAAATGGAGGCTCTCACTGCTAGGATAAATGAGGCAGAAGAAAGAATTAGTGATATAGAAGACCAAATGACAGAGAATAAAGAAGCTGAGCAAAAGAGGGACAAACAGCTACTGGACCACGAGGAGAGAATTCGAGAGATAAGTGACACCATAAGACAAAACAACATTAGAATAATTGGGATTCCAGAAGAAGAAGAAAGAGAGAGGGGAGCAGAAGGTATACTGGAGGGTATTATTGGGGAGAATTTCCCCAGTATGGCAAAGGGAATGAGCATCAAAATTCAGGAGGTTCAGAGAACGCCCCTCAAAATCAATAAGAATAGGCCCACACCCCGTCACCTAATAGTAAAATTTACAAGTCTCGGTGACAAAGAGAAAATCCTGAAAGCAGCCCGGGAAAAGAAGTCTGTAACATACAATGGTAAAAATATTAGATTGGCAGCTGACTTATCCACAGAGACCTGGCAGGCCAGAAAGAGCTGGCATGATATTTTCAGAGCACTAAATGAGAAAAACATGCAGCAAAGAATACTATACCCAGCTAGGCTATCATTGAAAATAGAAGGAGAGATTAAAAGCTTTCAGGACAAACAAAAACTGAAAGAATTTGCAAACACCAAAAACCAGCTCTACAGGAAATATTGAAAGGGGTCCTCTAAGCAAAGAGAGAGCCTACAAGTGGTAGATCAGAAAGGAACGGAGACCATATACAGTAATAGTCACCTTCCAGGCAATACAATGGCACTAAATTCATATCTCTCAATAGTTACCCTGAATGTTAATGGGCTAAATGCCCCTGTCAAAAGACACAGGGTATCAGAATGGATAAAAAAACAAAACCCATCTATATGTTGCCTCCAGAAACTCATTTTAAGCCCGAAGACACCTCCAGATTTAAAGTGAGGGGGTGGAAAAGAATTTACCATGCTAATGGACATCAGAAGAAAGCAGGAGTGGCAATCCTTATATCAGATCAATTAGATTTTAAGCCAAAGACTATAATAAGAGATGAGGAAGGACACTATATCATACTCAAAAGGTCTGTCCAACAAGAAGATCTAACAATTTTAAATATCTATGCCCCCAACGTGGGAGCAGCCAACTATATAAACCAATTAATAACAAAATCAAAGAAACACATCGACAATAATACAATAATACTAGGGGACTTTAACACTCCCCTCACTGAAATGGACAGATCATCCAAGCAAAAGATCAGCAAGGAAATAAAGGCCTTAAAGGACACACTGGACCAGATGGACATCACAGATATATTCAGAACATTTCATCCCAAAGCAACAGAATACACATTCTTCTCTAGTGCACATGGAACATTCTCCAGAATAGATCACATCCTTGGTCCTAAATCAGGACTCAGCCGGTATCAAAAGATTGGGATCATTCCCTGCATATTTTCAGACCACGATGCTCTAAAGCTAGAACTCAACCACAAAAGGAAGTTTGAAAAGAACCCAAATACATGGAGACTAAACGGCATCCTTCTAAAGAATGAATGGGTCAACCGGGAAATTAAAGAAGAATTGAAAAAAATCATGGAAACAAATGATAATGAAAATACAACGGTTCAAAATCTGTGGGACACAACAAAGGCAGTCCTGAGAGGAAAATATATAGCGGTACAAGCCTTTCTCAAGAAACAAGAAAGGTCTCAGGTACACAACCTAACCCTACACCTAAAAGAGCTGGAGAAAGAACAAGAAAGAAACCCTAAGCCCAGCAGAAGAGAAATTATAAAGATCAGAGCAGAAATCAATGAAATAGAAACCAAAAAAACAATAGAACAAATCAACGAAACTAGGAGCTGGTTCTTTGAAAGAATTAATAAAATTGATAAACCCCTGGCCCGACTTATCAAAAAGAAAAGAGAAAGGACCCAAATAAATAAAATCATGAATGAAAGAGGAGAGATCACAACTAACACCAAAGAAATACAAACTATTATAAGAACATACTATGAGCAACTCTACGGCAATAAATTTGACAATCTGGAAGAAATGGATGCATTCCTAGAAACATATAAACTACCACAACTGAACCAGGAAGAAATAGAAAGCCTGAACAGACCCATAACCAGTAAGGAGATTGAAACAGTCATTAAAAATCTCCAAACAAACAAAAGCCCAGGGCCAGACGGCTTCCCGGGGGAATTCTACCAAACATTTAAAGAAGAACTAATTCCTATTCTCCTGAAACTGTTCCAAAAAATAGAAATGGAAGGAAAACTTCCAAACTCATTTTATGAGGCCAGCATCACCTTGATCCCAAAACCAGACAAGGATCCCACCAAAAAAGAGAGCTATAGACCGATATCCTTGATGAACACAGATGCGAAAATACTCAACAAAATACTAGCCAATAGGATTCAACAGTACATTAAAAGGATTATTCACCACGACCAAGTGGGATTTATTCCAGGGCTGCAAGGTTGGTTCAACATCCGCAAATCAGTCAATGTGATACAACACATCAATAAAAGAAAGAACAAGAACCATATGATACTCTCAATAGATGCTGAAAAAGCATTTGACAAAGTACAACATCCCTTCCTGATCAAAACTCTTCAAAGTGTAGGGATAGAGGGCACATACCTCAATATCATCAAAGCCATCTATGAAAAACCCACCGCAAATATCATTCTCAATGGAGAAAAACTGAAAGCTTTTCCGCTAAGGTCAGGAACACGGCAGGGATGTCCATTATCACCACTGCTATTCAACATCGTACTAGAGGTCCTAGCCTCAGCAATCAGACAACAAAAGGAAATTAAAGGCATCCAAATCGGCAAAGAAGAAGTCAAATTATCACTCTTCGCAGATGATATGATACTATATGTGGAAAACCCAAAAGACTCCACTCCAAAACTGCTAGAACTTATACAGGAATTCAGTAAAGTGTCAGGATATAAAATCAATGCACAGAAATCAGTTGCATTTCTCTACACCAACAGCAAGACAGAAGAAAGAGATATTAAGGAGTCAATCCCATTTACAATTGCATCCAAAACCATAAGATACCTAGGAATAAACCTAACCAAAGAGACACAGAATCTATACTCAGAAAACTATAAAGTACTCATGAAAGAAATTGAGGAAGACACAAAGAAATGGAAAAATGTTCCATGCTCCTGGATTGGAAGAATAAATATTGTGAAAATGTCTATGCTACCTAAAGCAATCTACACATTTAATGCAATTCCTATCAAAGTACCATCCATCTTTTTCAAAGAAATGGAACAAATAATTCTAAAATTTATATGGAACCAGAAAAGACCTCGAATAGCCAAAGGGATATTGAAAAAGAAAGCCAACGTTGGTGGCATCACAATTCCGGACTTCAAGCTCTATTACAAAGCTGTCATCATCAAGACAGCATGGTACTGGCACAAAAACAGACACATAGATCAATGGAACAGAATAGAGAGCCCAGAAATAGACCCTCAAATCTATGGTCAACTAATCTTCGACAAAGCAGGAAAGAATGTCCAATGGAAAAAAGACAGCCTTTTCAATAAATGGTGCTGGGAAAATTGGACAGCCACATGCAGAAAAATGAAATTGGACCATTTCCTTACACCACACACGAAAATAGACTCAAAATGGATGAAGGACCTCAATGTGCGAAAGGAATCCATCAAAATCCTTGAGGAGAACACAGGCAGCAACCTCTTCGACCTCAGCCGCAGCAACATCTTCCTAGGAACAACGCCAAAGGCAAGGGAAGCAAGGGCAAAAATGAACTATTGGGATTTCATCAAGATCAAAAGCTTTTGCACAGCAAAGGAAACAGTTAACAAAATCAAAAGACAACTGACAGAATGGGAGAAGATATTTGCAAACGACATATCAGATAAAGGACTAGTGTCCAGAATCTATAAAGAACTTAGCAAACTCAACACCCAAAGAACAAATAATCCAATCAAGAAATGGGCAGAGGACAGGAACAGACATTTCTGCAAAGAAGACATCCAGATGGCCAACAGACACATGAAAAAGTGCTCCATATCATTCGGCATCAGGGAAATACAAATCAAAACCACAATGAGATATCACCTCACACCAGTCAGAATGGCTAAAATCAACAAGTCAGGAAATGACAGATGCTGGCGAGGATGCGGAGAAAGGGGAACCCTCCTACACTGTTGGTGGGAATGCAAGCTGGTGCAGCCACTCTGGAAAACAGCATGGAGGTTCCTCAAAATGTTGAAAATAGAACTGCCCTATGACACAGCAATTGCACTACTGGGTATTTACCCTAAAGATACAAACGTAGTGATCCAAAGGGGCACGTGCACCCGAATGTTTATAGCAGCAATGTCCACAATAGCCAAACTATGGAAAGAACCTAGATGTCCATCAACAGATGAATGGATCAAGAAGATGTGGTATATATACACAATGGAATACTATGCAGCCATCAAAAGAAATGAAATCTTGCCATTTGCGACAACATGGATGGAGCTAGAGCGTATCATGCTTAGCGAAGTATGTCAAGCAGAGAAAGACAACTATCATATGATCTCCCTGATATGAGGAAGTGGTGATGCAACATGGGGGCTTAAGTGGGTAGGAGAAGAATCAATGAAACAAGATGGGATTGGGAGGGAGACAAACCATAAGTGACTCTTAATCTCACAAAACAAACAGAGGGTTGCTGGGGGGGAGGGAGTTTGGGAGAAGGGCGTGGGATTATGGACATTGGGGAGGGTATATGCTTTGGTGAGTGCTGTGAAGTGTGTAAACCTGGTGATTCACAGACCTGTACCCCTGGGGATAAAAATATATGTTTATAAAAAATTAAAAATTAAAAAAAAATTTAAAAAATAAACCCCAAAACTTAGAATTTTATTACTGTCTTTTAACCCCAATTTCAGAAGCACTAAGTAACTAACTAAATCAAAGAATATTCTCTTGAAGGGCGGGGGGTTTTCATTACCAGAAGTTAAATGATATTTTTAAATAACTAAATTTTTTAAAAAGAATATTAGCCTGATTATCATAATACACTTTTAATAATATAATTTTTAGCTATAATGTTTTATTTAATAAATTCATGAAACACACAAAAATCAAGAATACAGTTTTAATACTGACACATCAGCCAGGTTACTGCACTGAATGTGTAATCAAACATCAGTGATTGAAATGTTTCCATGTCTCAGAATTTCAACATTTAACAAGTATTGCTCCAAGGGCCAAGCATTGCTCTAGATATAACAATGAATAAAACAGACAAAAATTCCTACCTTCATGGAGCTAACACTAAGGGACACTAGAATTCCAAAAGCTATCTTAATTCAAAAGATTAAAATCACATATTTTTTTAGAAAGCAGAAAGTGGGGCCAGAGAGAAAGGAAATATATAATGCTTTTTTAAACTGTGTAACAAAAGGAAGTGCCTATAGTTCATCATGTTCCCTAAACCCCTCCCAGAAAGAAAATGCCCCTGATATGGAAACTCCAGAGATTTACTAGCCAGCAAATAAGGGGTTGGGGGTGCTGTATGTTAAACTTATAGTCCATCAGAATCTAATATTTTGTGTTTTAAATATTACAGATACATAATTAGTATAGCCTTTTTATAGTCTTCTCCATAAACCACTAGATCCCAGTTTTGCACAGTGACACAGGAATTTTTAAAAATATATCCTAAAGGACTGCAAAGGTTCTTAATCCTTCAAATACCTAAATATATTCCCCAAATGTAAATTTTGGTGCCATGATTTGGCCACAAGCATACTGTCCTATAAAATACTATTAGTACAGATGAAAGATAACCCAAGTAAGCTCAATTAATTTGATAACAACATGTTGTGACTGTATGCACTGAAATTTTCCCTTTATGTTCATACTCTACCAAAAGAAGAAGTCTTTATAGGTTAAAGTCAATGTTCTTAGAATGTCAAAGGGATTGAACTATATGGAATGTTCATGAGATATGACATACTCACTCTGTCACGCACACATCACACATTGTTGTTTATATACTGAATTTTCAAAACCTACTGATTCCTTAAAAAGTAGTTATGCTAGAGAACCAATGCTTCCTTGAATAATGTTGAAGTCCTTTTGAAATCTGCCCCCCCACACCAGCCCTTGTAATTGCCTACAGGGTCTATTTATGGACAAATAAATAAAATCTGGTGAATTTTTTTTTAACAAATGAGATTTTTAAAATAATGACTGTCATTTGTCCAGTTCATTTACCAAATATAACTCCTGACTATTTCCAAATATAAAATCAGTCTTCAAAGAATGAAGATTTTTATCCCATCATGATACTCAGGACAATCTAACACAGGCTCTTTCACAGAAGAAATGCAAAAATATTTGGGCAACACAATCACTGTCAGATCTCATTTGTTTAGACATTTAATCATTCAGCATTTCCTAAGTGCCCATAATGCCAGATACTAAAGAATATTTTATGTGGTTAACCCTCATTCAGATGCAGAAGTTCTGATGTGCTTGTTAAAAAAGAAAAGGAAAAATCACTTTACTTTATAATCACACCTCATTTATGGCCTGCTAGAATTAGTTAGCCAAATGGCTGCCGATAAGCTCAAATAGTTTTAACACTGGGTTATTGGGGTCAAAGGTTAAGTCCCCATGTGGGAGAATTAAATCAGCTCTGTTCTGAAGCCAGACCACATGCTTAGCTCCAGGCAGCTCTGTTGATGTCTGTAAGTGATCACAAACTGGGCAAGAGGGCAGGAACAGATACACAAAATCTACCAACCACATAAAATAACTACATGAAGCATTTGATATAATAGCCAAGTATACTAGAATTCTTTCCTTTGTAGCATCTCCTCTCTTTCATACAGAGAAAAATTGCAGGTAATGTGAGTTATGATCATACACACCTCAAAATGATGATCAATCAACTCAAAATATTCTTGAAGGGGCACAGATCCAGAAAACGAACAGGCAAAATCTTTGATTCCCTGTTTTTCAAAATATTCCTGAAGGCGGATAATAAGTTCATTTGTTATGAGCCAAAGATCTTCAAACTGTTCACTCTGAATGCGATACCGTTCTGAGAGAGAAAATAATTAAGGAAAAATGCTTATTAACACATAATTACTAGATGAAACTATGTGAATTATCACTAACTCTGACATAAATACCATAAATTGGATTTTTGAAATACAAATATGATTTCTAGTGTTTTATTGCAGTTTTCTACAGAAACCACTTAACATTTTCAAATTTAACTCCAAAGGTTTGTGGTTACAGTAGCAAGCTGCAGAGTATGGTCCTTTTCCCTGTTTCTTATCATAGATTTCAATACAATAAAATACCAAAAAAAAAAAAAAAAAAACCCAAAATATAAAAACAAAAATATTTTAAAATACAAAATTTAGTCCTTCTAAGAAAGAAAGAAAGAGAGAGAGAGAAAAAAAGGAGAGAGAGAAAAAGAGAGGAAGGAAGCAAGCAAGCTAGCTTTGTTTATAAGGTTTAAAAAAAAAAAAAAAAGCCTGCAAAATTATAATATGGTATTCATTAAATTTTTCAGAATATTGATGTGAAATAAAACTTACACTACACTGTAGCCAGCTTAAATCCCTGTAATCATGATCAAAGTTTTCTATTTTTCTAATAGTTCTTTTATTTATATTTGTAATCAGACTCTTCCCTAAATATAAAAATTGCTTCCCTCCATTAGCTGAAACCTCAGCTCCAAGAAAGCCTAATTCCTATCCGTCCCCCGTTTAACTTGCCCAGTTTGTGACAATGATGACAAAGGTGACAATAACTACATCTATGATAGGAGCAACTATTATTTGTTGAGCACCAACTATGAACCAAGCACTATGATTGCAACAACCTCTTTTTAATAAAAAGGAAAACCACACACAGAATTTCAGATGCTCATCTAAGGTCACAAAGTAAATTCAATGTCAGAGCTAGAGTTCATGATATATACCCTTTTCCCCTATCTAAATCCTACCTATTCTTCAAGACCTGGCTTCAAGCCTACATACCCCAAGAAATCTTTATTTCTCTACCATCCACAGCAAGCCCTAATGTATAGCAGGCACTGTTTTGAGCACTCTGCAGTCACTCTCTGGTTTAAACCTCAATACCCCTATGGAGGAATTATGTTATCCCAATTTTACAGAAGAGTTTAAATAATATGTAAGGTCATCTAGCCAGATAGTAATAGGACAGGGATTAGAACTCTAGCCATTAATCCAAAGATTAGCTATTAATCTTAACCACATTACAGTATTGTATCTCTTTGAATTTATCTAGAGATCTAGTATGTCTACAGTTTATTATATATTTTATAATCATGCATTTTTTAAATTAACTTTTAATTTTAGAACAATTTTAGACTTACAGAAAAATTATGAAGATTATAAGAGTTCCCACACAACCTTCACCCAGTTTCCCCAATTATTATCTTATAGTATTATGTACATTTATTATGATTAATGAATGCAAACAGATACCCTGGGCCATTAACTAAAGTTAAAGTTAAGTGGATTACACTGATCAGTTTTTGGACACTGAATCAGCATTGCATACCTGGAATAAATCCCATTTGGTCAGGGTGTATACTTTTTCTTATTCCTATTTAACTTTCCATATGATTATATTCAGTTTCTCCAAGAGATTATAAACTCTTGAAGAGTTTATATATTGGTTCCCCTATAGTATATAGGAACCAGTTCCCCTATTCTATGTAATTCACCAGTTATTAAGCATCTGTTATGTACAATTTCATAAAGAAAGACATGTTAGGAGTACAAAGATGAAGTCAGTCTCCTTGAGTAAGGAATCTAAGGCCTTGCACATGAACATGTAAAATATTTATTATATTCCTCATCACACCTTGACAAATTCTATAAATATATGTCATCTCTAAATTGGTTATTAAGGACTTCAATTTGTCATCCTCCACCAGAATTCAAAAATATATCTCCTCTCATTCTCCTAGTCATCTCTCTTTCAATTATATAAAGAATAAAATATACAGGATATGCCTGCCATAGCATATGGCAAAAACCTTGATGTTTTCTGCTATCATATAATTTCTCCTGGATCATCCCCCAGCTCTCCCCTCACCATAGTCTTATTCTGGATTCTGATTTCTGCCCACAGTGCTGATCAGATGATTTCCTCATTTCTCCCATCAAAGAGAATAGGGCTAAGGTGAGATACAACAAACAGCTTTTACATTTCTTTACAAATGTCACTGGATGGTTAATTCTCTAAGAACAAAAAGAGCGCAACGGTGGTGGGGCAGGAGTAAAGAGGTAGAAGAATAATGATGACAAAGGACAGTAATAGAATTCTCTAAATCTCAGGTCCTATCCAAGCTAAACTTGGGAGCCAATATATTAATCCCAGACTGGTACTTATTCACTCTTTCAATTATTTACACAACTCAGTGCAAGATACTGGAGATAAAACCATGAATACAGCAAGAGCCTCTGTCCTCAAGGAGTTCACTGCAGACCTGGAAAAATGGAGTGATGGGGCAAAAGTAAACACTGTTTCTGCCATTACTGATTCAGGGATACTTCATGAAGGTTGATGTTGCCACAAAAGTGCCAGGACTTCCCCGCAAGGGATACATTCCTATTTTCAAGTATGTGATGGTCTATAACATAGCAGAAGAGGTGGACAATAGCAAAGGAGCTGCAAAGGACAGAAGGCACAGTAAGTATTGTGTAATAATTACAGATATTTGTAGAGTTAGCTGCCTCAGGAGGTAGGGAACAATCTCACTCCATTGGAAGCATTTAAAGCTCAGAGGTCTTTGGCATTTGGTGATTTCTTGAAAATCTCCTTGAGAATTTTAGAACTCAAAACGGAATAAAGACAGGTCATCTCACATACAAATCTGTAACTCCATCTGTCCTGGGACAGATATTTGGTGCCAGCTCAGTGCTGCCTCCAGGTCCTGGCCATTTGTCCCTTCTAGGCAGATGTTTGGCTTCTGGCTCAGGACTGGCTCTAGGACCCTGTCTTTTTATGTGTCTGTTGGGCAGCTGTTTGCCCAACGCATAGCCCCTGCTTCCAGACCCAGGTAATATCCCAGGCCTTCTGGTGGAAAAATCTAAGCTGGGCCAGCTTCACCCCCTTTTGCAGCTTTGTGATCTCCCAAAACACTGGCTTCATATTTTTATGCAACAGGTCTTGCTTGCTGTAGTAGATGAACATGACAAAATGGCACACTACAGTGATCCAAGCTAGAGAGGATGGTGAGATGTAATTGTGGCTTTGAAAGTGTCAGAGCCAGATACGGTACTGGCAGGTATCGGCACATTATGTTGGCACTGCCACACTTAACTGTGTCCACTCTAACTGCAGCAACATCTGCAAAGCCATGGGCTAGATGGTGAGCATTTGTTGTCTTCCAGACTGGCCTACAAAAGCACCAAAAGCACTATAAAGTCCAGGCAACGGCTCACATCCTCTGGGTACACCCTTCCCAGGAAGAAATAAGGCTTGTTAATGATATGCAATTCCCTCCAGGCTTAGAACTCTGCAAAAAGGGTCATACCTATCTCCTTGTCCTCCTTATCCATGGCAACAGCATGTCCCATAGAGGGGCTCATGGCTGGGCAGAGGGAGCTGCTAGTCTTTCTGGCCCTAGTGGGGCCCAGTCTTAGCAGGGTTCAGCAGCTGTAAGTGGGGCTCAAGGTTGGAAGAGGCTAGATGTGGATGTGATGACTTGTATCTTCAAGGCTGTCACCTCCACCAGCAGCATGTCAGTCAATTGTACCCACCACTTCCTTCAGCAGCTTTTCTGATGCCACCTATTTCATAAGAGCTTCTCATATCATTTTGTGGGCTTCCTCAGAAAGCTCAATGAAAAACTCAAACATAATTAAAATTCCAGATACCCAGCATGTCCTTGCTATAGACTGAATTTTGTGTCCTGTCCAAAATCTGTATGTTAAATCTTAAGGTCCAAAGCAGTGGTACTTGGAATTGGGGCCTCTGGCTGATAAGACCATGGGAGTGGAGGCTTCATGAATGGCATTAGTGACCTTATAAAAGAAATTCCAAAGAGTGGCCTTGCCCCTTCTGCCCTGTGAGGACATAGCAAAAAGACAGACTTCTGTGAAGCAAGAAGTAGGCTCCCATTAGAAGCCCCATCTACTGGCACCTTGATCTTGGACTTTGCAGCCTCAAGAACTGTAAGAAATACATTACGGTTGTACAAAAGCCACCCAGTCTATGGTGTTTTGTTTTAACAGCCCAAATGGACTGAGACAGAACTCCACTGTGACCAACTATAGTAATGTCACTAAATAACAGAAATGTAAAAAAACATAATTAACAGTTAAATAGGTGTGATATTTTCTGTAACTTTAGCATTTTGGCTTCAATTATTTTCTTGTTTTCACCAACACATTCAGGGAAAAAAGAAAACTAAAATTTTTTGCAATGAAAAATTTTACAATTAGACTTAAGATTTAGAAATAGAAACACAATATTTTAAGTTGATTTTTTTCAGATTACCAAAAATCAACAAGAATCAGTAAGTTAAAGATTTATAAGGCATTATTTTTATTATTAAGCATTTTCTCAGTATTAGTACTCCAAGGTGGTTAATATTGCCCTGGAGACTTCCCAGAGTACACATTTCAGGGAACGGAGGAATAAAAATTTCTATTTATAATATAACATGAAAGAAGAAAGTTGTATTTTAAAATACACCCTTACAATATTCGTAATTAAAACAGCTGCCAAAATGAACATTCAATTTTTTTTTATTTCTTTTCCTTTGCATCTTGTAATAGCAGCTCAGTGGAAATAACCACTTCAGCCTCCAAATGAAATAAATTTGGATAATTGGAGTCTAGTCAATTGCCATTCCACTCTACTACAAATGGAGAAAATAATATATTTAACTAAGCAGGGCACAAAAATGTATCTTGTCAGTCTCTATTCATGTCAGAACATCTGAAGTTCATCAATATAAATAATGTTTGTATTCATATTATAAACAATGCAGAAATGTAATTTATGCTATTTGGAAATTTTAATAAAATGTGAGCTAGATAAGCAGATGAATGCTTTTTAAACCAAAAAGTTGGAGGAAGTAATATAAACAATTTGAGTAGATATTAGTATAATATTCTAAATATACAACTCCTTCAGTATTAGTAGAAACTATGGATGACTTCTCTAAGTTTACTTTTCAAGAAGCTTTTTCCAATCTGGATTTATATAATATTTCCACTAAGAAATTCTAAAATAAATCTTAACAGTTATATTATATTGATGAATCACTGTATATGTTAGATTTGATCATTATATTTATCTCTAAATTTCTGGCTTCATTAATGGATAGGGGCATCTTAGTGGCTCAGTTGGTTAAGTATCCAACTCTTGATCTCAGCTCAGGTCTTGCTCTCAGGGTCATGAGTTCAAACCCTGTGTTAGGCTCCACACTGGGCACAGAGCCCACTTAAAAAAAATTAGTAAGTAAAAACTGAAATTAAAAAAAGAAAAAAAAAAAAGACTCTCACAGAGCCCCTACTATATAAACTTCCAGGCACAGAAGAAAATTTACTGATCTCTAAAACCCCATGCTTTAATAATCTTCTCTTTCTGAAATGCTTTGCACCTAATAAGCTCTTATTCATTCCTCAAGATCCTTTACAAATAAAGTCTCATGGAACATTATCCTTTGGGTTCCAACTGCACCTAAAGTGTACTTCTGTAAGTTTACCAAATATTCTACTATCAACTCACTATCTCTCCCATTAGTCCAGGAGCTCCACAGGAGCCATGACAGTCTTTATATCTACTATGTCTGCTGAATGAAAAATGAACAAAGGTATAGCCTACTCAGATGAAACAGAGAAAGACCCTTACTTTCCTTGTTCTAAATATATTTTGGTTAACACAGTTCAAGACCATATATGCTTCTTTTGGGCAGATGCAAAGAGAAAGCCTCTTCCAAGGCCCAACCCTATTCACACACATGACTATAATTTTTTCATTATATCTGAAAGCAAAATAATCAAAACAGACAAGCAAATGACTTTTACATTTGACATTAATCAATCCAATCGCTCTTTCCAGTATGTTAAAATCCTTCAATAGAGAAGTTCTTTTCAATAGAAAAGTTCACTGTATTAGCTATCTTTCCCATTTTCCAACAGCCTACCTGAGGCTACATAAATTTGCTATTGGCAATTGCTTAGACCTACTTGTGACATTTAGAAGTACATTTTTATTCAGTATTCATTGCTAACTATCAGTTTAGCATGGCACAAAATTCTAATGTGAAAATCATTTCCTTCAGATCTTGGGGGAAATTTTCCATTGTCCTCTAATATCCAAGGATTTCGCAGATAAGTTAAACTGCTTTCTTGATTTCATCTTCCTTATGTAGCTTTTTTCCCTTTCTAGTCATAGAGGATATGCTCTGAATCCTTAGTGCTCTACAATTTCACAATAATATATCTGAATGTGCTTCTTTTTCTCCTTCATTGTACTAACATCAAACAGGCTCTTTCAATATCTACAACTGTGACACCTCATTTCCTTGAAAGCTCTGTCTCCATTGGTCTTCTCCCATCTTCACAATCCACTACCCAAGGCCACACTTTGTCTGATTACCTTATCTTTATCAGAATCTGCAGTTCCTCTGAACCCTGACATCAACATTTTATTCATTCTCTGACCACCACCTTTTGTTCTTCTAGTTCAGTTGTTCTACAACTCCTACTATGTCACGTCTTCAACCTTATTAAGACTCCTGATCTAATGAACCCATTAATTTTTCATCATATATCAGTTTTCTCTGATCTTTCTTATTTTTCACTATGTTTCAGTTTAATCTTTATTTCTCTTAACAGCTTAGATTTGGTGGGCCATCATTATAATCACTCTCACAAAAATACTTTACTTGCTGTAAAATTATCTGGTTCAAAGTCTTAGTCTTGACTTTAGTTGCCTGAATGCTAATAAACAAATCATTGCCAGAGAAAATTGTCTAAGGATGACTTGGTTTCACTTCAAAATTCAGGAACTAAAACTTCAAATGGGTGCTCAAAATTACCCCATCCTTTCATGAGTTTTCTTTCTTATTCTCCAAAACACCAATGTTATACCTTTTTTTTTTTTTTTTCAAATTTAGTCACCATTGGAGTTCCTTTATCATCCTGACAACTAATTTACAAAGCCTCTCTGGATCTACATACATCCAATCCCTCCTGTCACAGTAAAGTTACAAAGGCCTAATGTTCAATCTCTCCTGTCCCCAAGCTCTGCGACCCACATCCTTTCCCCTCAAGGACTCCATTGCTTTGTGAGTCCCCCTTCTTTTTCCTGATCATCAGCCTCTCCCGCTGAACTCAATCTTTTCAATTATTATTGAACCATGTTCTAATAGTGCTCATTTTAAAACAAACAAACAAACAAACAAAATGGGCATCAGGGTGGCTCAGTCAATTAAGCGTATACCTTTGCCTCAGGTCATGATTCCATGGTCCTGGGACAGAGTCCCACATCAGGCTCCTTGAAGCAGGGAGCCTGCTTTTCCCTCTGCCTCTGCCTGCCACCCCCCTACCTCTGCCCGCTGTTACCCCTGATTGTGCTCTCTCTCTCTGTCAAATAAATAAATAAAATCTTCTTTAAAAAATTAAAAAATAAATTAATTGAAACAAACCCCACAACTCCTTCCAGCTACATTTTACTTCTGAATTACTGAAGTTTGGTTATCCAGTTCTTTTTTTTTTTTTTTTTAAGACTTTATTTATTTTAGAGAGAGCATGAGCAGAGGGGAAAGGCACAGGGAGAGGGGGTGGGAGGGGGAGAAGCCGGCTCTTAGCTGAGCAAGAGCCCCATGTGGGACTTGATCCCAGGACCCTGAGATCTTGACCTGAATCAAAGGCAGATGCCTAACAGACTGAGACACCCAGATGCCCTTTGGTTGTCCAGTTCTTAGTGAAAATACTAGATACTAAAAACTTGTAGTACTAGATACTCTAAATTTATCCTTGGATTAAGCTGCTGCTCAGATTGCACTGATTTGGGCTGAGACAGTAATATATTTAGTAAATTGAGTTCATCATTATTTTTAAAGCTCTAGGAGATTTGTTACTCATAAGTTGTAATTACATAACATTATAATTATAAAAATAAGCTATAGAGACATTACTGAAGTAGTTGTCCTTCTTAATTCAGAAATTTCGTTCTGGACTCAGCATCAGTAATGGCTGTGCATCTACCAAGCAACTTATATGATTTTATCTCTTGAACATTTCTGAAAATTGGAACTAAAATATTTTCTTATTGAGTCTGCACCCTATCAACTGTACAGTGTACGTTTCTGAGTGTTAATCTTACTTATATCTTTATTAATTTCCTGCTCTTATTTTTTCTATTTCCTTCAACTACTTAGTTTCACCTTTCATATTTTGGAAACACATAAACTATTTTTAATCCTTGAAGAAACAAGTGGAATAAGGCAAGGTACAAATAGATATAGTAGTGATAAAGATCAAAATAGAAACAGAGGGGAACCTGGGTGGCTCAGTTGGCTGAGCATCCATCTGACTCTTGATTTTGGCTCATGTCATGATCTTGGGGTCCTAAGAACATGCCCCGCATCAGGCTCTTTGCTCAGCAGGGAGTCTGCTTGAGATTCTCTCCCTCTCCCTCTCCCCCTTCCCCCAGCTCAAGTGCTCTTTCTCGCTCTCTCTCTCTCAATTAAATAAACTAAATTTAAAAATGAAATGACTAATGAATCGTTGAACACGACATCAAAAACTAATGATGTATTATTATTATTTATTGGCTAATTGAACATAAATAAATAAATAAATAAATAACAGAAACAGATAAGAAACACCAAAAAAAAAAAAAAGAAAGAAAAGAAATGAATAGCGAGAGAAAGGAAGAAAGAGAAAGGAGAGAGAGGTAGCGGTGTTTGTTGTGTAAGGGAATAAGTCAACAGAAATGGAGCTTAAGAAAGTGGCATGGCTGGCATATATACACATTTAGCCAATAGCATATTCTTTCTAAACCTCACTGTATTGAATCAGTCAAAATAATGGACTTTCAAGTACATTATAAAAATATTTAATCCCTTGGGGTGCCTGGGTGGCTCAGAGGGTTAAGCCTCTGCCTTCGGCTCAGGTCATGATCTCAGGGTCCTGGGATCAAGCCCTGCATCAGGCTCTCTGCTCAGCGGTGAGCCTGCTTGCCCCCTCTCTTTTTGCCTGTCTCTCTGCCTACTTGTGATCTCTGTCTGGTCAAATAAATAAAATCTTAAAAAAAAAAAATTTAATCCCACAAAATTTGACCTCATTATTTTTAACAAATTTACAGAGGTATAATTGACATACAAAAAAGTGCATATATATAATGTATACAACTTGATGGATTTGGACATATGCATACACTTGTAAAACTTTTACAACAATCAAGGTAACAAACATAGCCTTCACCTATCTTTTTATTTTCAATTTAAGACTCTGGAAATCATTTTCAGCAATTTCTCTAGTGAAGAGTGTTTCTCATAAGTATTTTTATCTTCAACACTTTGTTTTTCCAGAATTCACATAATAAACTCTAATGACACTGAAGCACTACTCTATTTTCTGAAAATAAAAACCTATTCAGTTTCCCCAGAGAATGTGATTTGATATCTTAGCCAATGAACTGCATTCACTTTTCTCTTGTCTGCTTTGGCTGATCTATAACTAAGCAGGAAATTGAACTAAAATTACTGATCAGCACGCTTCAAGGCTTGTTTAATTATCAGGCAGGTCTTAAAAAGAGATGAATATGTCAAGCCCACAGAAAATACTACTCAATATCCAAAGGCAACTTGCAAAGTACTTGACTGTTTACTAGGGAAAAAATACTGGGTTTCTTCCACATGTAGGATTTTTCTGTCAATTCAGATTTCTAAACCAAAAACCTTTCACAAAAATGAAAGATGCCAAACACAGACTGGGTACAAATTACTTCATTCCTTTCTTGGGGATGAACACTGATACAGCAGGAGAGAGCACCAACATCTGCCTCAACCCAGAAAACTACTCTTTCCATACCTACATCCATTTATTAACAAAGGGCATTTCCTAGGTAGAATTCTGTTATCACTGAAGCCAAAAACCTTCAAGGAATTGTAATAGCTACTTTAAAAGTTTCAGTTTACGTAGCTCATTTGGTTCCTTATTTAAAAGGTCATGTCCTAGTCCATGGGGTGCCTGGGTGGCTCAGGGGGTTAAAGCCTCTGCCTTCTGCTCAGGTCATTGTCCCAGGGTCCTGGGATTGAGCCCCACATGGGGCTCTCTGCTCATCAGGGAGCCTGCTTCCTCCTCTCTCTCTGCCTGCCTCTCTGTGTACTTGTGATTTCTGTCTGTCAAATAAATAAAATCTTTTTAAAAAAATAAAATAAAAGGTCCTGTCCTAGTCCATTATTTAGTCTGCCCATTCTATAGCATGAAGGCATTGCCATATAGTCAGATGAATATGACAATTATATACCTGGATTATTTGGTAAAATTTCGAAATGATAAGGAAATCATGGACAACAACAATGCCCTAAGAGTTACCTTATTTGGAAAATAAAAAATTAGGACATACATATTCCCACTTGCACCAAGAGTAACTTTTTTCTTTTTTTTAGTAATCTCAATTTCAGATTCATCATACAGCATTATCAAGTGAAGCCAAACAGATGTGTACAATTTCCCAAGGAAATGATGACAATGATTTTTTAGTTTAACTAAAGAGAACAGTTTAACAGAGAAATGTACTAACACAATTCCGTCATCCAACTGAAGATTAAATCTAATCAAAACAAAATGGTGCCAATGCAAAAAGGACTGCAATCATGACCAATCAAAAAGACCATGAAGAGTACAGAATCCTCTCATTCTCTTAAGAATTATCTTTTATTTCTATGCCTTATTCTAGGATTTTTAGTTGTATCCAAGACTATTTCACCAGCCACCAATCTATGTATTTCAGAATTGTAACACTGCTAGTTTTTAATATAGGGATGTATTTATATTCCTCCTGCTAACACCTTCATTTTTCAAAAGGGGTATGTCCTTATTTTAGTAGATCTTCTGATCATTCAAGAAATAAACAACTAAAATAGTAAATGCATAAAGTAGAAAGTAGAAGCCTATTTCACAAACTGCAGAGATTTTAACCCACTGAGCCACCCAGGCGCCCCAAACTGCAGAGATTTTAAAATTAGGAATGTACTCAGCCAAACTTTTAACATATAAATATCAATATATGCATTTATTCACATTAATACCCTTAGTGTTCCTAAAGTTTGTTAAACACAATTTTCTTAATATTTACTTTATTTCCATGAAGGTGTATATAACTCAATGAGTTTAGTAGCTTTGGTATCCCACATATATCAGAAGTCAGTTTTACATTGAGTAGTTTCAACTATTATTCTTATATAAAACCACCAAATCAGTGAAGAATATTTACATCTGAAATTTAAACTTAACTACATAATTACTACTTTTCATTCTACTGAGACTAGTGTCACCAGAAACTATTCACAATTTCACCTTCATCTTTGTCAATGTCCAAATGGAGGATATATGAATATACATACACACACAAATTAATTGCAGTTTCTAATAGTTCCTAAAACCTAGTTCACCATATACCTATCTCAACAATATTTTTAATTCATTAAATTGTTCTCTCAACAATAGTTTCTATTCACTGAATTGTTCTCTCAAACTCTCCTAATCCCCAAAACCAAAGTTACATATCTCTAATAAAATAGGATCTTATCTTCATAACTTTTATGTCCTAAATACTTAATACCATGGCTTAGTTTTCAATAACTGAACACATTCTCATCAGAAATCCTTGATGTGATGATGATCTGTGATGTAGCGTCCTCAAGAGAAAATTTCAAAAGCAATAATACCATAGGTTTACTTACGAGAGGTTTTAGAAGCAAGAAGAGTAACTCGAGAGCCTCCTAAGAAGCGAAAACCCATTACATTCACCTGATCATCTTCTGACTGATGAGCAAAGCCTACAAAGAAAAGAAAAAGAAAATCACCTTATATAACCACAAAGAAAATACTTAATGTTTAAAATAGGAAGTTTAGTCGACAGCAAATATTTTTTATATCACCAGTCATGCTGAAAACCCAGGCATGAATTAGAATACACAAGCTGATTTTCACGGTAATTCCCAACTACTTAAATTTCTCCCTCACAATAACACTCTGAAATCATTTAATTTCCTTCCTTCTACAGCTTCATTCTAGGGTGGAGGCAGGAAATGCACACAATAAACCTAGAACACCTGTCACACCAGAAAGCAAGGAAACAATTACTGCCTAGTAGAGCAGTATGAAAATAAAAGCCAATTTAGATTACTGGCCAGAGATGAAAATACTTGAGTATCAAAAAAGTGAAATACATCAAAAAAATTTAAAGGCATGATATTAAAAACAGATGATATTAAAAACAGAAAAGGCAAATGCTCACTAATAGAGGCTTCTAGAGGATAAATTCAATATTTTAAAAATCAGACAAAGAACCAAACATTTATCCAGATGATCCTACTCAAACTGCACCACATAGCCAATAGTAGGTAAGGGAAAAGTTCTCTGTATAGAAATAATCTAGCAAAATATTAAAGAGAGCTTGAAAGAAATATCATTTTCAATCTCAATAAATTTAATAGATCTCAAAATTAAAATCAGTGTTTGTTACCATACCAGAAAAGAGAGAGAGACAGACAGACAGATAACATGTACTCCCTGCTGAGAGTATATACTACCAATTCATGGAAGCAGTGTGGCCAAAATAATCAATTCTGACTCTAATACCCTAGATGCAACTACAAGTTAACAGACAATAAAATGGACAAAGAAAATATTAAACATCACAGGAATGTAATCAGCAAAATTCAGAGTGTGGGAAACTCACAGGAAAAAATAACCTTACTCTTTAACAAATCAACTGCAAATTAAAAAGAGAGAAGGGGAAACCTATAGAAAAAAGATAACAAAAACTGCAATAAATGAATCTCATTTGAATCCTGACTCAAAAACAAATAAAAATGATAACACTGAAGACTTTCACTTCAGGCCAAGATGAATAAACTAGGGCCAAATTTACCCTTCTACTTAGGACAACTAAAAATTGGGACAAAATCTATGAAACATTTTTGAAGACACTGGAGACAAGGAAATGAACAACAATGATCCCTCACAAAGAAAGAACAATGTGAGCCCTATGACTGCCCCTGACTACTGCCTAGAGGAAACTTCCAAGCCAGAACACAGGGAGGGGAAACCCAGGTACAACCTAACATTCTATCCAAGTTGAAGACACAAAGTTGCAGGTCTGAGAAGGCTAAATATCCAAAGTTTGCAAGGCAGAGTGTCAAGAGAGGAGAGAGCTGCAAAGAGAGAAAAAAATATCTGAAGAAATAATGACCAAAATATTTGCAAATTAGATGAAAATTATAAACTACAGATCAAAAAATCTTAACAAACCCCAAGCATAAGAAAAATAAAAATAAAACAAGGGACACCTGGGTGGCTCAGATGGTTAAGCATCTCACTCTTGATTTTGACTCAGATCAAGATCTCACGGTCCTGAGAAGGAGCCCCCCCCCCCCCCCCCCCCCCCCCCCCCCCCCCCCCGCCATGCTCAGCAGGGCGTCTGCATGAGATTATCTCCCTTTCCCCCGTCTCCCCAATCCCCTACCCCACTTACACAGGCTCTCTCTCTCAAATAAATAAATAAATCTTAAAAAAAAAGAAATAAAATTATAGATTAATATGCTTCACGAGTACATATTTAAAAATTCTAACTAAACTTTAATAAGTTGAATCAAATAGTATATTGAAAGGATAATTCATCTTTCAGTGTGATTTATCTCAAGAATGCACAAGTATGCTAAAACCCAAAAATTAATCAATGTATACACTCATGAGCATAGCATAATATACAGAGTTGTTGAATCACTATCTGTACACCTGAAACTAATGTAACACTGTGTCAACTATACTTAAAGTCAAGGGGTGCCTGGGTGGCTCAGCTGGTTAAGCATCTGCTCAAATCATGATCTCAGAGTCCCGTGCTGGGCTCTCTGCTCCATGGGAAGCCTGTATCTTCTTCTCCCTCTGTCGGTGTCCTTGCTTCTGTGCACGCTCTCTTTCTCCCTCCCTCTCTCTCAAATAAATAAAATATTTAAAAATAAAAGTAAAATAAAGGAAATTCTTAAATTTAAGAAATAAAAAAATGTATCAGTGTAATCTACCTATAAACAGCCTAAAGAAGAAAATGATTTAAAAGATCTCAACTGATGTAGAAAAAGCATTGGAAAAAAATCTAATATAGAACAAACTCTCAGCAAACTTGGTATAGAAGGAACTTCCTCAAATGGTATCGGACATCTACAGACTACCTACCTACAACTAAAACATACTTAATGGTGAAAGCCTGAATATCCACTCTGCCATTCCTATTCAACATTGTCCTAGAAGTTTTAGCTTAGATAAAAGACTAAGAATCCCTCGATTGGAAAGGAAGAAGTAAAATGGTTTTCACTTGCAGGTAACATAATCTTCTGTAGAAAATCTGTAGTTTGGCAATGTTGCATAATACAAGAGCAATATATAAAAACTAATTGTATTTCTATGTACAGACATACCTCACAGATATTGTGGGTTTGGTTCCAGACCACCATAATATACCAAATATTACAATAAAGTGTCAAATGAATTTTTTGGTTTCTCAGTGCATATGAAATTTATGTTTACCCTATACTACAGTCTATTAATTATACAACATTGTATATAAAAATACAATGTACAAACCTTAAATAAAAAATACTTTATTGCTAAAAAGTGCTAAACATCATCGGAGCTTTCAGCAAGTTCTAACTTTTTGTTGGTGGGGGGTATTGCCTCAATGTTGATGGCTGCTGACTGATCAGGAGGGAGGTTGCTTAAGGTTTGGAGAGTTCTGACAATTTCTTAAAATAAGGCAACATCCTTTCAAAAAAGATTTCTCTGTAGCATGTGATGCTTCTTGATAGAATTTTACCCACAGGAGAACTTTCAAAATTGGAGTCAATCCTCTCAAACCCTCCCCTGCCTTATCAACTAAATTTGTACAATATTCTAAATCCTTTGTTATTTCAACAAACCTCACAGCATCTTCACCAGGAACAGATTCCATCTCAAGAAACCATTTTCTTTCCTCCTCAAAAAGAAGCAACTTCTTATCCTTTATAAGGGTCCCTTCATCATGACATGGCAGCAATTCGGTCAGACCTGCAAACTCCACTTCTAATTCCAGTTCTCTTGCTGTTTCCACCACATCTGCAGTTACACCCTCCACTGAAGTCTTGAATCTCTTCAATCACCTGTGAGGGCTGAAATCAACTTCTTCCAAACTGCTGCTCATCTTGGTATCTTGACCTCTTTCCATGAATCACAATGTTTCTGAAATAGTGAATTCCTTCCAGAAGGTTTTCAATTTACTTTTCCCAGATCCATCAGAGAAATCACTCTCTATTGCAGCTACAGCCTGAAGAAATGGATTTTTTTAATAATAAGACTTGAAAGTTGAAATGACTCCTTGATCGATGGCTGCAGAATGGATACTGTGTTAGCACAGACGAAAACAACATTAATCTCATTGTCTATCTCCATCAGAGCTCTTGGGTGACCAGGTGCACTGCCAATAAACAGTAATACTTTGAAAGGAATTATTTTTTTTCTGAGCAAAGTAGTTCTCAACAGTGGGTTTAAAATATTAAGTCATGTTGTAAACAGATGTCCTGTAATCCAGGCTTTGTGTTTAATGCATAAAGCACAGGCAAAGTAGATTTAGCATAATTTTTAAGGGTCCTAGGATTTTTGGAACAGTCAGTGAACACTGGTTACAACTTAATCATCAGATGCATTAGCCCTTAGCAAGAGAGCCAGCCAGTCCTAAGAAGCTTTGAAGCCAGGCATTGACTTCTCCTCCATAGCTATGAGAGTCCTGGATGGCATCTTCTTCCAAAACAAGGCTGTTACGTGTACACAGAAAATCTGTTGTTTCTTTTAGCCACCCTCATTAATTATCTTAACTAGATCTTCTGGAAAATTTGCTGCAGCTTCTACATCAGCTCTTGCTGTTTCCACTTTGTGGAGATGACTTCTTTCCTTAAACCTCATGGACCAACCACTGCTAAACCAAATTTTTCTTCTGTAGCTTCCATGCCTCTCTCAGCCTTCATACAATGGAAAAGGGTTAGAACTTGGCCCCATATTAAGCTTTGGCTTAAGGAATGTTGTAGCTGATTTGGTGCTCTACCCAGACCACTCAAATTTTCTCCATATCATCAATAAAGCTGTTTCACTTTCTTATCACTCATGTGTTCACTGAGTAGACATTTAATTTCCTTCAAGACCTGTTCCCTTGAGGCACCTGGGTGGCTCAATGGGTTAAAGCCTTGCCTTCAGCTCAGGTCATGATCCCAGGTCCTGGGATCGAGCCCTGCATCGGGCCCTCTGCTCCGCAGGGAGCCTGCTTCCTCTCCTCTCTCTCTCTCTGCCTCCCTCTCTGCCTACTTGTGATTTCTCTCTCTCTGTCAAATAAATAAAATCTTTAAAAAAAAAGAAAAAAAAAAAAAGACCTGTTCCCTTCTATTTGCAACTTGGCTATTTGCTGCAAGAGGCCTAGCTTTTGACCTATCTCTGCTTTTGTGAGACTGCCTTTCTTCTTAAGCTTGATCATTTCTAATTTTTGGTCTAAAGTGAGAGACACGTTGACTCTTTCTTTCACTTAAACCCTAAGAGGCCACTGTAGAGTTATTAATATGCCTAATTTCAATACTGTTGTGTCTCGTGAAATAGGTAGGCCTGAGAAGAGATATAGAGACAGAGGAATGGCCAGCGGAGCAGTCAGAACACACACAATATTTATCACTTAAGTTTGCCACCGTATATAGGGGTGGTTCATGATACCCCAAAACAATTACAATAGTAACATCAAAGATCAGTGATCATAGATTATAACAAATATAGCAATAATAAAAATTTTCAATTACCAAAATTTGACACAGAGACATGAAGTGAACAAATACTGTTGGAAAAATGGTACCAATAGACTTGCCTGACCCAGAGTTGCCACAAACTTTCAATTTGTAAAAAATGCAGTATCTCCAAGGCACAATAATTCAAAGCACAATAAAATGAGTTTGCCTGTACTAGAAAAGCACTATTTGAAATTGAAATAGGACAATATAATTTGCAATAACATCAAAATATATTAAATACTTAGCTATAAATCAGATAAAATATTTGTAAGATGTGTACACTGAAAACTACAAACTCTCACTGAGAAAAATGAAATAAGTCCTAAATAAATGAAGGTCTCTACTTTCACCTTAACAAATTAGGATAAATAGAGCAAATTGTACCCTATTCAATATTGTTAAGATGTTGTTTCTCTCTAAGTTGATCAACAGACTTAATGCAATCCAAATTCCAATCAAACTCTCAGAAGGTGTTATTTTAAATTGACAAACTAATTATAAGATTCATATGAAAATGCAAGGGATCTAGAATATCCAAGACAACACTGAGACTAGAGGGATGAAGCTGGGGAAATTATACTCCCTGACTTCTGGACATACATATTTATAGTAATTAGGACACTATACTATTGGTATATAGCAATACTGGAGGGCAAAGACAAACAGATCAATGGAATAAACTGAAGAGAACAGAAATATATACAGTTTTTCAGATGGTTTATATAGTCCTATGATACATAGTCAGATGATTTTCAACAAAGTTGCAAAGGTGATCCAGTGTAAAAGGCTAGTTTTTTCAAAAGTAGTGTTGCACATTAGATGCCCATATGTAAAAATAAGAATTTTATCCTTATCTCACACCATAAATACCAAAATATGAAAAAAAAAATACCTACATGTAAATTTAGAAAACTCCTAGACAAGAACATAGGATAAAAGCTTTGTACACTTAAGGCAAAGATTCTTTAGATATAATGTTAAAATCATGATTTCTAAAAGAAAAAAATTGATGGGCTTTATCAAAATTAAAAACTTCGGCTCTTCCAAAGACACTGTTACAAAAATGAAAAGAAGTGCCACAGACTTGGAGAAAATATGTGTAATTCATATAATCTGATAAATGACTAAGAAGGCAGACAAAAAAGAGTACATGCTGAATAATTCCATTTCATAAAATTCCAGAAAATGCAAACTAATCTATAGTGACATAAAACCAACCCAGTGGTTGCCTGGGAATGGGGTAAAATGGGTTATAAAGGGACACAAGCAAATTTTTTAGGATAGTGAATATTTTCAGCATTGTACTTGTGGAGATGGTTTCACAGGTATATACAAATATCCAAACTGATCAAACTGTATACTTTAAACATCTGAATATAAGTTATATTCCAATATTCTTTAAAATATTTTATTTATCTATTTGAGAAAGAGACAGAGAGGGAACACATGCTATTGGGGTAGGGATAGGTGGGGGGCAGGAAGGAGCAGAGGGGGAAGGAAATGAAAGGGGAAAGAACCTCAAGCTGACTCCTCATTGAGCATGGAGCCCAAGATGGGGCTCCATATCAGAACCCTGAGATCATGACCTGAGTCGAAACCAAGAGTCAGTCACTTAACCAACCAAGCCACCCAGGTGTCCACCAATACATTTACCTTTTTTAAAGCAAAAAATATACACTAGAGCTGTGTTTGAGAACTAAAGAATATATTAAAATGTGCCAGAAGAAAATATAACTAAATATCTTATAATCTTAATAGAGGCCATTCTAAGCACAACATGAAATTTGAAACTAGAAAGAAAGCAATTAATAAAATTAAATTTTACTACATAAAAATGTAACCCTTATGTATTAAAAAATAATACAAGTAGTTAATGAAAATCACAAAATGCCTATGCTAACAATTTAGAAATGCAAATTTTAAAAAGGGATGTCATATTTCATCTTTGTCAAAAAATTTCCAAAATCCAGCTGCTGCCCTTGTAATGAACCCCGATGCTGGGCACATCACCTGATACAATTAATCTGGAGGGAAGGTTGGCATTTAAATAAAGTTTCAAATGTGCATACTCTTTAACTCACTCATTTATCTTCAAGGAATTTCTCTAAAGAGAAACAGAAGAACCAAATAAATAAATAAATACAAATAAATAAAAAATTAAAAAATAACTACATACCCAGAACCTTCAAACAAGGGGATGTTATGTAATCATTAAAAGATAAATTTACTGACAAGAAAAATAGCCATATATTTTAGTAGCATAAAAGACTGTTATACTGGCATGCTATTTGTTATTCCATTTAAGTAAAATTTTGTGTAAAGGTACTGGTATCATGGCATACTCTGAAGGTCAGCTAATTTAACATCTATTCCCCCTTTCCCTTAGTCCATCTGTATTATTTCTCAGCCTCCTTTACAGCAGAGGAAGCTACACAGACACTATTATGGCTACTGAGACCTAAGTAGATATTTCCAAAGAATATTATAGAAACAGCCAAACTATCACCTTTGCAGATGATATGATACTCTATGGGGAAAACCCAAAGACTCCACTCCAAATCTACTAGAACTTGTACAGGAATTCAGTAAAGTGTCAGGATATAAAATCAATGTACAGAAATCAGTTGCATTTCTTTACACCAACAACAAGACAGAAAAAAGAGAAATTAAGGAGTCCATCCCATTTACAACTGCACCCCAAACCACAAGATACCAAAGAATAAACCTAACCAACAAGGCAAAGAATCTATACTCAGAAAACTATAAAGTCCTCATGAAAGAAATTGAGGAAGACACAAAGAAATGGAAAAATGTTCCATGCTCATGGATTGGAAGAACAAATATTGTGAAAATGTCTATGCTACCTAAAGCATATCTACACATTTAATGCAATCCCTATCAAAATCCCATCCATTTTTTTCAAAGAAATAGAACAAATAATCCTAAAATTTATATGGAATCAGAAAAGACCTCGAATAGCTAAAGAAATATTAGAAAAGAAAGCCAAAGTTGGTGGCCTCACAATTCTGGACTTCAACCTCTATTACAAAGCTGTCATCATCAAAACAGTATGGTACCGGCACAAAAACAGACACAGAGATCAATGGAACAGAATAGAGAGCACAGAAATAGACCCTCAACTCTGTGGTCAACTAATCTTCAACAAAGCAGGAAGGAATGCCCAATGGAAAAAAGACAGCCTCTTCAACAAATGGTGCTGGGAAAATTGGATAGCCACATGCAGAAAAATGAAACTGGACCATTTCCTTACACCACACATGAAACTAGACTCAAAATGGATGAAGGACCTCAATGTGAGAAAAGAATCCATCAAAATCCTTGAGGAGAACACAGGTAGCAAGCTCTTTGACCTCAGCTGCAGCAACTTCTTCCTAGGAACATCGCCAAAGGCAAGGGAAGCAACGGCAAAAATGAACTATTGGGACTTCATCAAGATCAAAAGCTTTTGCACAGCAAAGGAAACAGTCAACAAAACCAAAAGACAACTGACAGAATGGGAGAAAATAATTGCAAATGACATATCAGACAAAGGGCTAGTATCCAAAAATCTATAAAAGGCTCAGCAAACTCAACACCCAAAGAACAAATAATCCAATCAAGAAATGGGCAGAGGACAGGAACAGACATTTCTGCAAAGAAGACATCCAGATGGCCAACAGACACATGAGAAAATGCTCCATTCCACATCACTCGGCATGAGGGAAATACAAATCAAAACCACAATGAGATATCACCTCACACCAGTCAGAATGGCTAAAATTAACAAGTCAGGAAATGACAGATGCTGGCCAAGATGCGGAGAAAGGGGAACCCTCCTACACTGTTGGTGGGAATGCAAGCTGGTGCAACCACTCTGGAAAACAGCGTGGAGTTTCCTCAAAAAGCTGAAAATAGAGCTACCCTATGACACAGCAATTGCAAAGATACAAACGTGATGCTCTGAAGGGGCACATTCACCCGAATGTTTATAGCAGCAATGTCCACAATGCCCAATGCCCAATGGATTGTTTCCAAATGGATAGTTTCCAATGGATAGTTTCCAAACTATGAAAAGAACCTAGATGTCCACCAACAGATGAATGGATAAAGAAGATGTGGTATATATATACAATGGAATACTATGCTGCCATCAAATGAAATGAAATCTTGTCATTTGCGACAACGTGGATGGAACTAGAGGATATTATGTTAAGCAAAATAAGTCAATCGGAGAAAGACAACTATCATATGATCTCCCTGATATGAGGAAGTGGAGATGCAATGGGGGCGGGGCTTGGGGGCTAGGAAAAGAATAAATGAAACAAGATGGGATCGGGAGGGAGACAAACCATAAAAGACTCAATCTCACAAAACAGGCTGAGGGTTGCTGGGGAGAGGGGGTCGGGAAAGGGTGGTGGGGTTATGGACATTGGGGAGGGTATGTGATATGCTGAGTGCTGTGAAATATGTAAACCTGGCGATTCACAGACTTGTACCCTTGGGGCTCATAATACATTATATGTTTATAAAAAAATTTTTTTAATTCTTAAAAAGAATATTATAGAAACATGCCTTTCTGATAAAAATTATAGTGATTGTTATACCTCTTGCCTTGCAGTCAGGAATCATGACTGAATTTGAAGCAGTTTATTGTAATGTGCCAACCAACATACTAGAGAAGGCACAGTGTAAAGAAAGATAAAAGCTGGGTCTTGGTAACATTCATAAACCACTATACCAGCTTATATTGCCACTTCTGGGCCTCACTTTTGGGGGAGGCTGAGTAATATTTTATATATATAAATATATATATATATATATACATACACACACATATGTATACACACACATACACACATACACGATATATATATAGTATAAATGTTACTTAGTGCTTAAGTAACATTCAGCAAAAGCACCCCAGATGGTTATTTATTACATACATAAGTAAATATAAAGCCATTAAGCATATTAAAGCTTTCTATAATTACAATATTTTCTAAAGGCAAGAATTTGGGGTACTAGATACCTCCATTCAAATACTGTTGACAGGGTTACCTGATAGGGCTATTCTTATCCTTTGTCTGACTCTTTAATTCCACTTTAATTTTTTTTTTAAGATTTTATTTATTTATTTGACAGAGAGAGACACAGTGAGAGAGAGAACACAAGCAGAGGGAGTGGGAGAGGGAAAAGCAAACTCCCCGCAGAACAGGGAGCTCAATGCAGGGCCAGATCCCAGGACCCTGGGATAATGACCTGAGCTGAATGCAGACGCTTAACAACTGACCCACCCAGGTGCCCCTATAATTCTACTTTTAGATATTGATCAAAGAATTAATAATAAATTTGGAAGAGTATTGCTACAATATATTTACAATATTGATAAACTGAAAACAACATGTATGTCAGAAACATAATGCTGGACAAATGATTTTATAGTATGGGTTTATGACAGAATATTATGCAATTCTTAAAATCAAGTAATAAAAATATCTAATTATATAGAAAAATACTTCACAGCATTATGCAAAGTAGAATCCTTGAGGGGTAATGAAAAATAGTTTTGTAAAGATTAGGCAAGCGTCATGAAACATGAGTAGATATTGCTGGATGGTGGAATTACCAGTAATTTCTGTTTTCCTCCTTTGGCTGTCCATTTCTAAATTTCACATTTCTTTTGTAATAAGAAATATTAAAGTTATTTTAATATACCTATATTTGTTCAAAGAACCAAAATTTTAAAAAAATAGGGAAAGATGCACAATAAAGCTAGTTTTTTTCTTCTCTATGAAGCTCATTAATTTGTTTATTTCAGCTAAAAAACAGATTCACAAGAGCAACTTTATCTGACACCAACAAAGAAAGTTTTATACATACCAAGAGTGGAAAGCACTCTCTAAAAGGAAAAAGTGAAAAAGTAACAAGAGTACTTATTTTAAATAATTACTGGATTTCATCATGCCTCCAATATGAATGCACATCCCAAAACTCCAAAAGAGAACATGCTGAATCATATACACTAGATCTGGGGGAAAATTTTTTTAGTTTGTCATTGAGTCCCATTCTAGAGTGATTAAAAAGCAAATATATACCAATAAGCCTAAAATAACCTGCAACATAAAAACAACTAAGCCCAAAATCAGGAGGAAAATGAAGAGTTATCTGAGCTTTCCTTAGTTCTTCTTATGTAATCCATAACTTACAAAGACTACCTCTCAGGCCAAAAGCATCTATTCAATTTCTGTTGTTTTTTTCCACCTATAGTGACCATCCACTCGAAGCCATAGTCTTAGACATTTTTCAAAGGCACCAATAAATTCAGTGTGCAGCATGCAACTTCCAACTCTATTCCCAGGACAGTAGAGAAGACCCAAGGAACTAATACATTTGTAAAAGATGTAAGGATAATGACTCTTTCCACCTTTTTTATAAGAAAATTGAGAAGAAAGAGAAGGGAAGGGAAAAGGAAAAAGAAACCAAACAGTATAAAACTATTTGCTAACAAAGTGTGTGGGTGTCTGTCAGTCTGTATCTGTTTGTATGTGCAAATTCAGTTACAACTATAGAATAATTATAATAAAGAGTATTTAATTTTAGAGATTTTTCATTGAGTTAGATATAAATAATCTTTTTAAATATTTCAAATCAATGAAAAATAAATTGTAAGTACTTTAAGTAGTAACACAAAAGTTGACTTACCATAAATTTCTAAACCTTGTGGAAAATACTCTTTGTATTCTAAATCCTACCCACTAATGCCATATTATAGTCAACAGTACCAATTTTTTTAATAAGGGATTTGAAAAGGTTAATTTAATTCCCAGATCTTTTTTTAATTCTATCCCATCACCAGGAAACTTAATAGATGCTACACCTTAGAAAACCTGGTTACTAAAGATGTTTTATCCAATCAACACCTCTCTCTTTTCTAAGCTACTCAAAAAGAAAAAACTGACACCTGAGAAAGTCACACCTTCACAAATTACCCCAAATTCACTGTGATATTCAAGCCTTATATATGAAGCCCCTTTCAAAGGATCAGAGCCAGAGAATTGAACAATCACCCCATCCAGCTGCTGGAGAAAGCAAAACCACAAAGAGCATCTACTTATGAGATTACTTTTTAGGGACACAGAATATACTTTAAAAAGGTACATAGACAAAAACTTACAATAAAGATGAAAAACAAATATCTACATTCCACGCCAAAAAATTCTACAGTCTAAAAAGAAACATTTGATGTTTTCACTTCTGAATACTGAAGCAAAATAATGATTATAATAATTTTAATCAAACTTAAAAGGTATACCTTATTACCTTGTTGATATACGCTATTTGCCTTTGAACAATGCAAACAAGAGAGAAAATTCTTTGAAGCATTTCTATATTCTGACTTAACAATTATCTGATAATTACCCTATCATTACCTGCTGATGAAGGATTCCATTCTGAATTCTTAACATTTCTGATATTACAGGCATGTTACTTCAAAAGTCCTACCTGGAAAGAGACTGAGAAGACTAACTGGAGATTTGTTGGTATCAATAGTTAGTTTGTGGCTTGCAGTTTTTGAAGGCTGACCTGGTAGACAGATTAATTTCAGGGGAAGTCTAAATTTACATTGGATAACCCGAGGAATGCCTGAAATAAAAAGAGAGAAATGCAGATTCATAGACCTGACAGAAAATTTGACCAAAAAAATCTGAACTATATTAATAGTTTGAATAACAATATATCTTATTTTAAAATTTTGCTCCATTTCATTTAGCATAACTGAAAAAGCTATAAAGTATTATCATAATACATATTTTTATATTATTGTCAAAAAGCTCAAGACAAAAATAAAATCCTAAAAAAGAGTGTAGGCATCAGGTATGCCTTTAATATCATAGCATACTTTAAAATCATCACAGTTGAACATTATACAAAACAGTATATTTACTCAGACAGGCAGACAAATGGTAAGAGACTCTTAATCATAGGAAAGAGACTGAGGGTTGCTGGAGGGAAAGGGGCTAGGAATGGGGTGGTTATATAATGAGCAGTGGGTCCTACATAAGACTGATGAATCACTGAACTCTACCTCTGAAACTAATAATACAGTATATGCTAATTAATTGAATTCAAATTTAAAAATTTTAAAGAATGTTTTTTAAAAAAGTATATTTAATTTTATATTCAATTACTGAACCTTCTTTAAACTAAGACCTTCAAAGCTATAGCCCTAATCCAAGGCTATCAGCTAAAATGAGCAAATATATATATATATATATATATATATATGTATATATACATATATATATATATATGAAATCTGTATCAGGAAGATACTATATGACTTTATCTAATATTTTTTCTACCACCAAAAATTTAAATCTTTAGCTATTTTTACTTATTAAAGATTTAAATTACAATTAAAAATCCACAATAAATTATAAGCATGAAGGAAGAAGTTGCTCTACTATAGTTCCACTGAAGTTCATGTTATTTTACACAATAATATTAAGAATATTACTTTCATATGAATTAAATTTTTCTCCATCCATTTAACTTTACATATCACAGTTAAGTGACATTTCAAAAGTATTACATGGTCATTCAACTGAATTTTTCAGTACCTTTATAGGCATATTGAAATATGTAATTAAATAAATAACAATGAAGAGTTTTATGTCAAAATTTAAAGTTTTTAAGATGGTCCCTTTCAATATTTTTACAGAGAATGAAATTGAAACCAAAGCAAGTTAGGTTCTCTACTTAAAATCTAGCAAAGCAATTCTACAACTTCAGTATTCTCTCCTTATATTCTAGGATTCCACCTTTGATTGGATAAGATAAAAGGTAATATACTGAAACCTCTATCTTAGTATACTGCTGTAGAGAAATGAAAAACTTAAAATTCGTCCTACTCTACTTGATGTATCCACACATTAATTCCTTTATCTCTTTAAAATGGAGTCAGTGAGCAGCTTAAAAATAGCAAAAGCAGAAGCAGTTAAAGCTTGGGGACATGATCCCAAAGCAGGATCCCCAGAATTAGCGACATATTCTGTTAATGCCAGTTGGAGTTGTGAGCTTGCTTGACATCCAAGCTGGGAGTATACTTTCCAGCACTACTTATTCACGAGGATTGTGAGAGATCATCAACAATGGCAAGCATACTGATATATGAGGTCAATTAAATACTTTTTCAGAGCATGTGGAGCATATTTGTGATTCTCTTCAACATAATCTATTATCCATTCAATTTTACATAGCTCATTTTTTTGCTCATAACCAACAGATGTTAAATTCACTTCTCCTGGAATCCTAGATGCAAATTATAACTGATGTCTCTTCAGAAAAGCTCCCAAGGCATTATTTCCTGACATTCTGTGAGGTTTTAGAGGCATGTGTATTTGTACTTTATAATGATGAAATGTTTTGACTCAAAATATTATGGTAACATGATCTAAGCTACTGCTCAAACCACAACTATCAGTATCACCATAAAAAATATTACAAAACATTATTTTTCCCAATTTCATATATTCCATATATCCCCAAATTATAGAAATAAACCTACTAATATGTTTCCTCTATAATATATAAATTACAGCCTTGATTAATAGATGCAGTCTGGAAAGAACAAGGACACTAAAACCTATTTCCATTTCCTTTGAATGTAGTAATGGAAAAAAATCCTTCATCTTTTGACAATTCTGTATATGTATGAAGAGAAGCTACTTTTCTATATATTTCACCCAAAAGCTGAGTTAAGTGTTCAAACAAATTTCGACTATAAATGTTCTTCTAAAACTATACTGCTAAAACTGTGGTTCTACTTCACTTGGATCAGATAGGTAGTACTTGAATTGGTGGTAAAAAAAATTAATCACAACGAATAACACTGGCCTTACATTACTGATTCTATATATTTGAAGATTATTACCCTAAATCTCCAAGAACCTAGAGCTAAAGAAACTGGTTGTATATATATATATGTTTTCAGGAATTGAAACAAATGGCTTGCAAGCACTAATGAACCCAAGAAGGGAAATACATTATAACTCAATTCACAACTCGGGTCAGTTAATGACAATATCATACACTAGGGCAATGGTCTACAATTGCTAAGATTTGTAGAAACCCTCCAGAATTTCTTTTCTACCCAAGAATTGTAAACCTGTTTCATAGGACATTTGGAAAACATTATTTTGAAAAATGATGATACTCCTACTTAATAAAATGATTATGGCTATTCTTTAAATGCTGGCAGCTTGAAAAGTTTTACCTTGCGGGGGGGTGGGGGGGTGGATATGAAATCTTTTAGAAACCAGTTTAAGGAAATCACCTTTAAAAAGAAAAATTGCAATGCCTGTATTTAACACTACTTCCCCTTAAATTTAAACCCCAGTCTTTTAAAATATAATCTCCAGTATTCAGACATGGGGTTTTTATCAGAGGCATATTTCTATTGAGCTTCAATTTTTTTAAAAAACCTTAAATGTAAGTTTGGCTACCAACTTACTCTTCAGGCTGTGAATGCATCTAAGAACCTGAAGCCAGACGTATAGAGATATGTTTGAATGCATGCATGTATGTACCTATAATAAGGAAGGAAAGAATTACATGTATTTAAAGACTTTACAAATTTGCTATTAGAATAGCTTTCAATTTAGCTGAAAGTCTAATTGGTTGTAACTTTGCCTACCATCAGTGATATTTTCTCTATGTAGTTGGCAAAACAGTCCCTGTATCTGGCTTATTCAAATAACTCTGAGTGTTATGCTAAGAAAAAAAAATGGTCATTTATAATACTCAAATATTGGCCTACTTGTTCATCAGACTGACTTTGTTCTACAGTTTTTTACCAAATATAATCACCTTTCCTTCAGACACTTCCCTTTCTAGAGGAAATAGATGGTCGCAACTACTCTGGTGCAATTAATCACAAAATTATTTAACACTTAGAGAGAAAATTCACATCAAAACCACTCTTGACAGAACAATTTCTTCAGGAAAAGAATTCTAATTATACCTGGCACACCCAAGAGCCCAGTATCACTGTCAAGAGAGAAGCCAAAATGTGCTTTGGGGGATGGGGGGGGGAGAACATATATACCAAAGTAGAATAACTATATATATTACACATCTATATAATGCCTTCAGGACTCTTTCCAGGGGCCTGCTAGAGTCATTTCATTTTGAAAACAAGGAACCCCAAAGCAGTAGCAATGTCTGGGAGCCAGAACTTCCTTGATCCCTTCCTGTTATGTCTGGCTACATACTGTGCCCCATCTGCAGTCATGTTTTACACTGCCCATGTCATGTAACTTTAATGCAGACATAATGGAGACTAACTCTTATGGGACAACATAAAACCTCCTTTGCTTCTCTTTTTCCACATGTAAAAGCAGAACTGCTTATCTGCAAAGAGCCTGAACAGATCAGGCCAATAAAATGGACCAGTCTTTGAAATTTGAAGCCTTGTGTCTAAGTTAAGATCTAAGTAGCAACATATTATTTAATTCTGCCAAGTAGGTGAAGCTGAATATTGCAATCCTACTCCCTAAAGCTTAATTGTAATTTTAAAATATATCATAAGAGATTATTAACTTTGTATTGAAATACTAAAATTTCCATGTATTGGGATATTTTTCTCATGGTTTGGGCTGAATTTATAGTAAGAGAGAATAAATTCCTTCCCATAATAACCTTTACTAATTTTTTAAAGACAAAATAAATCACTTAAATAATATGGTATTTTACAAAAGTTAGTATAAAATCTTACCAGCTAAATTCAATCTTGCCAAGTAAAATGTAAATATTCATTATTAATAATTAGTTATTTTTAATAACCCAAATCCTAATTTGACAAGTATACTTCATGTTATTAAGCTAAACACTTATCCTATAAAATTTTTCTCATATAAATATATTTTCACCTCCCAGACACAATGCAACTCAGGTTGTTGGCATTACCAAAACTGTATGAGTATATTACGGCCATCATTTTTTAAGTATTTATTATTAATATTATCTAATATTTATCTTAAAATATAATAAACTGAAACCACCACATTAAGTCTGTGTCTAGAAAGAAAAATAAAGTAGGATAACTAAGTGCCTGTCATTTACCCTGACATCACACAATTTAAAGACAAGTACTTGAACCCTGCTCCCGAAGAGCCCAAAATCTACTAGGAAAGCCTAAGGAACAAAGGTAATGAAATTCATATTATAATAGGTACTGCAGTAGATTCATAAATAAAGGTTTCTTTAAAGATATTAAAGATAAACCGGTAATAATCAACCGGTAATAATAATCAACATATAATTATCAACAATAAGAAAGATAAACCCAGGTAATTTCAAGGGGTCATAACCTTGATGACATTGTCCCACAAGTTCTAAACAAGATAAGAAATAGGCACACAGAATAAGTGCTCATGGTACTCTGATCAGAGAGAACAGTGGATCTATTTGGACATACAGAAAACAGACAACAGATACAGAGAAAACAGACAATTTGTATATCTCAAAAGATATGTGCATCAGTACAGGTAGTATATAATGTTTGTGCTGATATTAATGACACTAACATTGATCACTTGGTTATGGTAGTGCTACCAAATCACTCTTTTTTTTAAGATTTTATTTATTTATTTGACAGACAAGAGATCACAAGTAGGCAGAGAGGCAGGCAGAGAGACAGAGGGGAAGCACATTCCCCACTGAGCAGAGGGCCCATTGTGGGACTCCATCTCAGGACCGTAGGATCATGACCCAAGCTGAAGGCAGAGGCTTTAACCCACTAAGCCACCCAAGTGCCCCCCAAATCACTCTTGTAGAGACACTGTTTTCTCCTTATAATTAAAAAGTAATCCATTAGGTAATGTTTTGAATATTCTATTACTTCAATAAGTTTAGTGTCCATTGATGAATCTTAACTGAACTATTACACAGGTTTTGCAAAACAATGATTCTCTAATTCTAGCACCCATTCTCCATTTATTAGTTGACCTCCTTTTGTAGAGTTTTCCCTCTATACATGCCTTTATTTCATCACTGTACTCATAGATTCTATTTGTCTTCAATATATTATAATAATTACATTACGATTTTGATGCTCTAAGTGTCCCATATGAATCATTGTGATATACTGTGATCATTTCTTGACTAATTCTTTGCTTTCTGACTCAACAATATAGGACAGGCTCTCTTACTTTCCCTTCTCCAGACCTGGACAGCCCTTTCTCGAAGAACCCTGATCCCTTTGTCTAGATATGGTACTCAGATGCGAAAATCTGTGCATTAGAGGTGCTAACAACTATTGAGCCGAGGCTTGAATAAGTCTCTGCCCCATCTCCATAGCCTCTACTCCACTCTACTGCAATAACCTCCAACTGAGCTTCTGACAGGCAATTTGGCTGTCTTTCAAAACCAGTTCTTCACACTGCAGTCAGAGTGATCTTTCCACAATACATTTCTATTCCTCTCCTTTCCAGGGCAAAAGCATGTGTGTGCATGTTCATATCCATGCACTTTTTGACATACTTAAAACCATTTAGTGGCTGCCCTTTGGTCATAGAACAAACATCAAAATCACTAGCATAATCAAAAAGACCCCATAATCAAAAGACTTAAAAAGTGCCTATTCTTTCTCTATACCCTAGTTACATTTTGACTGCTTTACTCCAGCCTTCAATTTAAAAAAAGATAGCAAGAAAGAAAAAGAAAACAAACAATTAGAATTCAGTGACAAACACCATTTTTTTCCTTATTCTTTATTTAAGTAAAATAAGATGGCAGGCCATATGAGTAAATCACCCAAACTTAGAGATATAAGTGGTCAATGACACTTCTGATTTTTTTTTCCAAAACAGTCATGGAGCTTCATTCTTTTTCATGACTCTAAAACAACTAATAATGAATGGCAAGTCTCTATGAGAGGAAACATTTATTATGATCCTCTCCATAGCCACATGAAGGCACTGAATCATCCTAAAGAAGTGTCTGTGGTTAAAACAGCAGTCTGTAAAAATAGTTCATTCATGGTATAATACTAGTTCAATTCACAGACCAAATTTCCAATTCTGAGATTCATTTTGTCCTAAATCATCATTTCACTTACCATCAGGATTTCGATCTATCCATCAGAGGTAATGCAAAAAAGGATAGGAGAGAAAGAATGCAACAAATTATTTGTGGTAAAATTACAATACATATTTAATATACACCTGTTTAAAAATATAAACTAAAATTTTCAAGAGTCTCTCAGATGATTTTAATGGCCCCCAACAAAAATAAGTCAATTCACAACTAAAAGGAGTATAACATGAATAAGTAAAATCTAACAATATATTTGCCATTCATTCTCAGAAGTCCATGACAGTGTGTTATTCCAGTGTAAATATGGCAATAAATAAATAAATAAATAAAAAGAGGTAAGGTATATAATCTAGACCAAGAGCAGACCAGACTCAATATAAATGACATCAAGAGGATTAAATGAATTGTTGGGGAAAAAATTTGAGTGCAAGGCCAAATACACAGTATTTTCAGTTACTCTCATTTATATTATAATGTATTTTTGACATTTTGTCAAAAATAATGTCTTTTTGGCTTGTCTTGGTATTCCTTTACTTTTATAGATATTTTTTACATTTTAATTTCTAATTGACTTTTGACTAATTAACGTTATGCTCTTTGGTTTAGCAATAATTTATAATCTTTTAAGTTCTGTCTTTAGAAAAGCATAATAGTTAAAAATGGCATGTGTAACCATAAGATAACAGACTGATTTTACAACTTCATAATGTATTTTTAAAACATTTTGCCCAATTGCTACATAATCCATTTCTCTATGTTAAATTCATATTCAACCAGCATTACCCCTTTCCCTGAAAACAAGTGAAATACTTAGTTGAATTAAAGCATCAACACCTACCACACATATTTGAAATGTAACAAGGATAAAATGTATAAAATTCCCTTTGATTATGGAGACACTCAATGATAAATGATCTAGATATTTTAGTTAAATATTTCTTTTTTATCTCACAACTCAAAATTAAAATAACATTAAAACTACCAATGTTCTTTTCAGAAATATCCAATTAAAAATGTCTATCACTCCTTGATGCCTTATGAAAATTTTGTATTTCTTTCTGAAGCCAGCTTTCTCAAAGTCATTTAAACATAAAATATTTACATTACCACAAATTTTAATAATTTAATTGAATAATTTTATAAGTATTATAAATTTTAAAAAATTTAAGAATTTTAATAATCTAAATAAAATCTAAATAAATTATCAAAATGGTCAATTCTGGCTAATAATGAATTTTTAACAACCTAATGCAAAATAATGTACAAAGCAGAAGAAATAGATTTTGAAAATATGTATTAAAGTTGTAAAATCATCTCAGAGTATAGAGTTGCCAATGCATAAGCCAGAAAATTTACTTAGACAAAATTAAAACTATAATTATTAAAAAACATTGTTAAAACATTAAAAAGATTATCCACCATGACCAGGTGGGATTCATCCCTGGGTTACATGGATGGTTCAACATTCGCAAATCAATCAATGTGATAGAACAAATCAATAAGAAAAGAGAGAAGAACCACAGGGTCCTCTCAATTGATGCAGAAAAAGCATTTGACAAAATACAGCATTGTTCCTGATTAAAATGCTTCAAAGTATAGGGATAGCGGGAACATTCCTCAACTTCATAAAATCTATCTATGAAAAACCCACAGCAAATATCATCCTCAATGGGAAAAAGCTGACAGCCTTCCCGTTGAGATCAGGAACACGATAAGGATGCCCACTCTCACCACTCTTGTTCAACATAGTACTAGAAGTCCTAGCAACAGCAATCAGACAACAAAGAGAAATAAAAGGT
>NC_081560.1:43533643-43534811 GCF_022355385.1 Mustela nigripes
AAAACGCTTCAGAGTATAGGGATAGAGGGAACATTCCTCAACTTCATATAATCTAACTATGAAAAACCCACAGCAAATATCATCCTCAATGGGAAAAAGCTGACAGCCTTCCCGTTGAGATCAGGAACACGATAAGGATGCCCACTCTCACCACTCTTGTTCAACATAGTACTAGAAGTCCTAGCAACAGCAATCAGACAACAAAGAGAAATAAAAGGTATCCAAATTGGCAAAGAAGAAGTCAAACTCTCTCTTCGCAGATGACATGATACTTTATATGGAAAACCCAAAAGACTCCACCTCAAACTACTAGAACTCATACAGCAATTCAGTAATGTGGCAGGATACAAAGTCAATGTACAGAAATCAGTTGCTTTCTTATACACTAATAATGAAAATACAGAAAGGGAAATTAGAGATTCAATTCCATTTACTATAGCACAAGAACCATAAGATACCTGGGAATAAACCTAACCAAAGAGGTAAAGGATTTGTACTCAAGGAACTACAGAACTCATGAAAGAAATTGAAGAAGACACAAAAAGATGGAAGACCATTCCATGCTCTTGGATTGGAAGAATAAACATTGTTAAAATGTCTATACTGCCTAGAGCAATCTATACTTTTAATCCCATTCCAATCAAAATTCTACCCGTATTTTTCAGAGCTGGAGCAAATAATCCTGAAATTTGTATGGAATCATAAGAGACCCTGAATTGCTACGGAAATGTTGAAAAAGAAAAACAAAATTGGGGGCATCACGTTACCTGATTTCAAGCTTTACTACAAAGCTGTGATCACCAAGACAGCATGGTACTAGCATAAAAACAGACACATAGACCAGTGGAACAGAGCAGAGAGCACAGATATGGACGCTCAACTCTATGGTCAAATAATCTTCAACAAAGCAGGAAAAAATATGCAGTGGAAAAAAGGCAGTCACTTCAATAAATGGTGCTGGGAAAATTGGACAGCTATATGTAGAAGAATGAAACTCGACCGACCACTCTCTTATACCATATACAAAGATAAACTCGAAATGGATAAAAGACCTCAACGTGAGACAGGAATCCATCAGAATCCTAGAGGAGAACATAGGCAGTAACCTCTTCGATATCAGCCACAGCAACTTCTTTCAAGATATGTCTCCAAAGGCAAAGGAAACAAA
>NC_081560.1:43539811-43587989 GCF_022355385.1 Mustela nigripes
ATGGGGGCTTAAGTGGGTAGGAGAAGAATAAATGAAACAAGATGGGATTGGGAGGGAGACAAACCATAAGTGACTCTAGATTTCACAAAACAAACTGAGGGTTGCTGTGGGGGGGGGGCGGTGGGAGAAGGGGGGTGGGGTTATGGACATTGGTGGGGTGTGTGCTTTGGTGAGTGCTGTGGGGTGTGTGGACCTGGCGATTCACAGACCTGCACCCCTGGGGATAAAAATATATGTTTATAAAAAATTAAAAATTAAAAAAAAGAAAGTATCCTCACTTCACAGTTTAAAAAAAAAGAGGTTCAGAGAAGCTAAATAATCACTAATAAGCCAATGTGTGCAAGAGAATTGAAAGCTATCACCAGGAATATATCATAAGAACTCAGTTTTAAAAGTGAAAGTGGAAAATCCTTAAAGTAGTAATAAGCTACTTGTAAGAGAACATACACTCTGGACTGCCTCAGTGGCTCAGTCAGTAAAGCACCTGCCTTCGGCTCAGGTTATGATCTCAGGATCCTGGGATGGAGCCCGATATCAAGCCCCACATTGAGCCCCCTCATTAGGCTCCCTGCTCAGCCTGAGTCTCCCTCTCCCTCCAACCCTCCCACTCCTATGCTCTCCCTCTCTCAGATAAATAAATAAAATATTTTAAAAAAAGAGAGAGAGAGAGAGAACAGACATTCTGACTCTGCCTTACACTGTTAGCAAGATCATGATAGCACTTGTGCACAGATTTATTAAACCCCAACAATGGCCCAGGCATTTTCAAATGTGAATCAAGGAGATGTGTGATGAAAGTAACTGGAGGAACAAAGAAGACTTGTGTCTGAGCCAAAAAAAAAAAAAAAAGAGTTAAAGACTTGGCTAGATCATAAACCTCATATTTTAAAAGAAAAACAATTACAGAATATTAAGGCGAAAATATAAAACATTAATACAAGAATTTTCCATGCTGTTTTTGGATTCTAACAAAATGAAATATGATCCTAAGAAATATAATACCAAATTTTATCCTAGATACATAAATATGACTCCAAAAGCCAGGTATGAACAACCACTCTGCCTCAGTTGCCTGTAATAGACGGTCACGCATCACACACACATACTCAAGGTAGCCACATCTTCATTCACTTGGAACGGGTGGAAAAATTTTCTCAATTAACAGGATTTATTATGACGGAAACTTGCATGGTTATATATCTTGGCTGCTGTTGTTATAAAAGGCTATAAGAAGAGATTTATAGCAAAATTTGTAGAGAAACTGTCAGACAGAATCAGGAAGTCACTGTGTCTGCTGTACAAGTCCAGCTGATTTTATGCAACCCTTGTGTGTTGCATTCTTTCTCGAGCTCTTATAATGGCAGTAAGAAAGAGAGCTGAGACTTAGTCATTCTCAAATGTAAAAATTCCACTAAGGAAGAAGAATTTTCCAGTAGTATCATACCATCATTTTAAGATGGCTATTATTACACATGAAAGCCTTAGAACTGCATAGGTGAGAAAGGTGTATTTACTTATAGCAATAACTAGCAGTTGAGGGGGGTAGGAATTAGCATAAGCAATGTTTTCTGGTTTAAGTACAGGATTTCTTTTTGCAATTTATAGTGTGCTCCTGAATTATTATGTGTGTATGTCTGAACATTATCAGTAGATAGATATAAAAAGAGGTTTCTCTACACAAAAGTCTATAGATCATTCCTGGAAATCTGCAGGGGTTTTTTGTTTTTTGGTTTTTTCTTAAGCGTTTGATTTCTTGCCACTGCTGCTTTTCCAGACTCAGAAGTATTAATGAGATAGAGCCTTTGATTGGATGGGGGTTGGGAGAAGTGGGGAAAGACCACCCTTGTTTCCAGTGGCAAGAATCCAAAAAAATTAGCTTAGGAAACTGTTACAAGATTGGGCTCCCTTCAACTTCTACTAAAGATCCCCACACTTGGGCCACCCGCTGGGTCCAGTGTAAGCGAACACAATTGGTAAAGCCTGGTGCCCTGTCAAGCCCCTCCAAGGACAGCAACCCATAATCTAAGAAAATATAAAGTCCTATCCAAGTTTTGACTAAGCAAATTGCCAAGATCCACAACTTTTCCTGGCTCCGAGGTCTGGGCAGTGATAAATATTTTCAACTTAATAACGTGCTGACTGATTACCACACTTTAATCTAAATGCCTTAAGAGGGTTCTACATTTGAGTTCTAGTTCTAAAATTCTACAATGACAGGACTAAAAATCTTAACCAAAACCACATCCTTCATATTCTATTTTTTTAGGACTATCAATTTGTCACTACTCTACTTTGTGGCTTCTTCATTTAATATTTTCTTGCTATAAATACATCCATTTAAAGTTAATGTCATGGCAGGTAGATGACCAGAAACTCCTCTCAAACATACACATAATTATATATAGAAGAAAGATATTAGCATGCATGATTCCCTTATATATATGATGCTGCAATCAACTGGTTGGTCTATCATAAGTGGTAATGACACAATTCCTCCAACATACTTAAAATGTTAATTTTGTTTCTAGAAAAAAGACCCTAGTTCATTTAAACATAATGGTTAAGCATAACCCATAAAAATTATTTATATTACATAACATTGCCATGAATGCAATTATCCGTTTTATATTTGTAAGAAAAAAATAAAGGTTATCTTTGCTATCCAAAGCTGAGGGAAATATACAAATTTCAAGTGTTTGTTTTACATTTCCATAAGCCAGTCATAGGGCGACAACAGTGGCAGATGTGATGAAATGTTTAATTCCATTTGCACAATAAAGTCTAGGACCATGGTACAATACCTTAACTGTGACTGAAGGGACAAGGTCAGTTCCCACTGCAACATCAGTAGCTTGCTGTAAACATAGAATTGAGAAGAGAAGGAAGGAAAGAATGGTTTCAAATTACATGTCCATCAATGAGTAAACACAATGGGTGCAATATATACTTCCCACCACCAAAATAGGAAACTAACCATAACGGACTTATCAATCTAATGACAGACTAAAAGGGTTAATGTAGCTTTTTGAATGTCTTCAACTGGAAAGTTGTAAGCGAATAGAAACCTTTTCCAAAAAGGAAAGAAAAGGTCATATATTTTATTATCAAACTATTCTCTTGCCAAATTTACTTAAGTGTTGAAACTAATTAAATTTTTAAAAAATTTTAAGTATTGAAATTAATTAATTATATTAATTTGTTCTTTATATTTTATAGAAGAAAGCCCCTTGTATTTCTCAGATAAGCATTATGCCAGCCTTTTAAGGTCCTTATATTTTCAACTTGCCAAAGATATGTTTTATTCTGATTAATAATATATATCTAAGACATGTAACGAATGATACAAAGCTTGAAGGGCCTTACACCTAGAAAATAAAATAAAAGTAGAAGTGTATGTTTTTTAATAGTTCATATCATAAACTAGGTCATTCTTTGAACATCAGCCTAGGTTGCTTGATCCTACCTCTTAAAGAATTCAGAGCATAACATAATAGAGCAAACATTTCCTTAGAAATTATAACTTCCTTATTAGAGTTGTAGATTGAAAGGAAAAACTGCTCACTCCATGACAGAATAAGATGAAAAGGTAATATAATTTTCTAATAATATCCATGACTGGGGAACAATTAATATTAATAAAATCACTAATTCAACCAATGAATAGCTCTATTGTGCTTTTAGCTAGCTTATCTGGAATTTTTTTTACTAAGAAAATCACTTCTAAGCAACAGGGATGGCTATACTGTACTGGGTATCAACATAACTAAGAGTGAGCAGATTCATATTCTATATACGTATCCACAGAAAACCATGTATGAACTCTGATCCACCTTCTCAATCCAAAAGATAAGACAGCAATGCTTGTCTTATCTATAAAGACCCCGCTCTAATATAAATTATATTATTTTTAGATGTGTGCTTTCATAACTAATGACAAAATAAAACACTGAGCCAAGCTTTTTGCTCTAGCAGAACCTGAAATCCAGGAAATGTTTTACATTTGGCTGTCCACATATCTAGAAGAGAAACCAACATCTCCTGTTTCCTGTTCTTTCCAATCCATGTTTAAACACCTAGGTACTTCCAGGACAGCAGTCCTTTGGGAAGATAAAATTATAGCCAGAGACAAAGAGCTACACAAAGACACCATGGCACCATAGCCACATAAATTGTTGGGCCAGTGTGTTCTAATGGGATGAATATGATACTCTCAGGAATCTCTTAAGAAGGAAAAAATAGTAAGACAGGGAAAATGAAGCTGAAAAGAGACACCTAATCAAGAGGAAACAGCACTCTGAGTTACCAATAGGGAAATATACATTACAATAAAGTACTATTACACAAGGCCTTTTCCTGCAAAGATCAAAAGTTACTAAAGAACAGAAAGGGAATTCCTGGTTCCAAATAACTTATGTTTAAGAGAACCTAGAAAAAAATTATATAAGTTGCCCAAAGGAAAATAAGAATCATTTCCAAGGCAAGAAAATGTGTGTACATTTGTCAGCTAACTAAGCAAAAATGTTCCACTCAGACTACAGCTTTCAGGTAGAGTGAGAAATGGTGTGTGCTGAATGGCCAATGTTTTAAACAGTGCCTCTACTATGTGACTCAGCTGAGTGAATGTTTCTTTCATATATAGTACTTTTTTTAAGTATGCCCAACTTACTATATTATGGCAATGTTAACGTGATTTTTATCACAGCTTGGGTTGGCTCTTTCTACCAAGATTAATCTTTGAAAACTTAGGACAAGTACTTACTATATTATGCTCTGATACCTAAATATCAAAGTCATTTCCTAGGTAAAATTACATGACATGAACTCCAAATATAGTAAAAAGCAGTGAATTTGATCACTTGCCAAAATTGATGAACTTCTGATTCAGAGACAGATAAACTTAATAGATTTTTGCCCAAACTGCAGGCAGTGAGACATAACCAATTATAATCTAACAAGTGCTTACATAAAACTAAACAAGGAGGTGGGGCAACATGACCAAGGACAGTCTCTCTTTCATCTTTGCTATTTCTCATCTCCATTCATTTATGAAGCAAAAATACTGAGCACTCATTAAGTGACAGACACTAAACATATGGCAGTGGATGAGACAAGCAGTGGAATGCAGTGTGTGGCAGTAGTGGTGTTGGTGGTGATGAGGATAATGTTAAAAGAACTAAAATGTAATTTGATGATAATGATATTGTTAATTATCATAACACTTCAACAAAGTAGATTTTAATATTATTCCCATTTCACAGATGAGAAAAATTAAGAAAAAGAAAATAAAATACCTTGCCCTGGGTCACACAGATAGAAATGGCAGGAAAAAATAATTCCTGGCCCAACTGCTCAACCGTTTGTTAAATAACACACAAAGATACTCCCCTCCCTCCCTCCCTATCTCCTCCTCATTCATATGTATGTATATATATATATATATATATGAACACTATCTCATTGAACCTTCGAGAAAAATCTTATAGGGTCAGTATTATTCACCTGGATTATGATTATCTCAATATTATGGTACTGAAAAACTTAAAAAAATAAAAGTAGATTCAGAATAATGTGGAAAACCTCTTCTACTGTTGCCCCTTCCTCTCCTTTTTTTAGACCAAAATCCTAAGGAACTCCTCACTAAGAGATTGGAAATATTTTTTCTAGAAGGTAATAAAGACTAAAAGTTGTTATCTTCTCTTAAGTTTCTATCTGGGGACCAAAAATTTCAATCAATAGATACTGATCCCAAATCAGCATAGTCCACCACTATCATAAACCCTTTTAAAGTCTGTGAATATACCTACAGACACTGAATCAAAGTTAGGAGAAACCATGGCAGAAACTTTCAAGTCATCTTCTCTCTCAGTCATGGGCCAAATACCTGTAATTTAAAAAGAAAAACAATATTTAATCATAAAGAAAAACTGCTGTATATAGTTTTTTAAAGAAGTTTTTTTGATATCACATATCAAAAACAACCCCATAAACATATTCATAAGTTGAACAAAACTAATGCATTACAGAATTAGAAACCTGATGACATTCTTCCCCTGCTACAGTAGATTTGAAAGAAATTTGAAAGAAAAACTATCTTTCTCCAAAGATATTATCTAAAATATGTCCCAATGACTGAAGAGTGTTAGGAACTTCAATGTTCTCTCCTTAACACTATAGTTAAAAGCCCAAACTATACCCTTTTGAAGGTAAGTTTGGTCAGAACATCAAAATGTAAAATATACATATCCTATGATCTAACAATTCTACTCTTTAGCATTTATCATAGACACGCCCAAGGAGCTTCTCTGCTGCTGGTAGTTTTTAAAAACAAAAACAAAAACAACCTAATTCTCTATATTTCTATTAACAGGGAAATGGTTGACTAGATTATGGTATGCTCTGCAATGATCCAAAGCCCAAAGCTGTAAATAAGAGTGCTCTCGGGGCACCTGGGTGGCTCAGTGGGTTAAGCCGCTGCCTTCGGCTCAGGTCATGATCTCAGGGTCCTGGGATTGAGTCCCACATCGGGCTCTCTGGTCAACGGGGAGCCTGCTTCCCTCTCACTCTCTCTGTCTGCCCCTCTGCCTACTTGTGATCTCTGTCAAATAAATAAATAAATCTTTAAAAAGAAAAAAAAACAGTGCTCACAAACTTTATATACTGATATGAAAAGAACTCCAAGATGTGTCTATTAATTAAAAAAAAAAACAGGTAATACAATGCATCTAACATGCACATATTTGTATAGAAATAAATACGAATTTTTTTTAAAGAATACACAAACACTCCTGATAAAGGTTACCTTTATATAATGTAGAGGAACTAAGATCTGGGAGTTTTACCCTTTTAATACTCTTAGAATTATTTTTACCATATTCATGTTATTTTCACAACTTATAATTTCACGACTTAAAATGTTTACAGTGCATAAGGTATGATGAACAAATGACACAGATCCTAAATAAACAAGAAACATTAAAGTATATGCAATTATGTCTACCTAACATCTACTTTCCCCTCCTCCTCCTTTGTAGCAGAGCTATAATTCTAGGGAGGCATTCGCCTTCATCTCAAAGTCACTGGATTGGTCAGATCCAATCATGGTGATTTCATTCCCCTAACAATTTGTTGTTTTAGGCATAAGCACAGGGCTTAATCCTGGCAGACGTGAGGTGAAGAAAAGTTGGGAGTGGGGGTGCTGGCACATGCTTCTGGGAAAGCTATTTCCCCATAATAAAAAAGGAGACTTGGGAGAAATATCTCTCTTCTTCCCTGGAAATCATATTTGCACATAATACCTGGAACTGCTGAAACTACCCTGTGACCTTGAGAGGAAAAATCCCTCACACACCAAGGATAGCTGACTAAAAACATGGAAAGTTCTTGGATGATGCCACAGGAATCAGCTGTCTCACAGAGAGAAGAACTACCTACCATTGTCATCAAGCATTCCCACCAGTACTGTAATATTCAGTGTGGGAATTTCCATAACTTACTTAGTGACAATATAAAAGCCTGCTCCTTGCCTACCCAATACCATTCTTCAGTTCTTTACTAAAAGAAGCTCAGTTTTATTCTGAGCAATGAGTGCTCAGCTAAAACACTAATTTCCCCAGCCTCTTTTGTAAGCTTGGAGTGGCCAGTGAGATGTGAGTAGAAGCAGCTCAGGATGTGGCTTCTAGGAAAGATCCTTAAGGGGGCTGACTCAGCTGCAGATGTGAGAGCAGGAGTTCCAGAAGCCATCTTGGACCAAGAGATGACCCTGGGAGAGGAAGAACTGGAGTCCCTGATGACAGTGGAAATGCCAAACCAACCCTGGTCTGCCCACTGCTGGACTTCTTTTCTATGGGAAAGAAATAAACCTCTGCCTTGTTTAAGCCACCTTATTTGGGTATTGTGTTATGTGCAGCCAGACGTAGCCCTAAACAACACATCTCCCAACAAGGTCACCAAGTAAATGTTTCTAGGACTCAATGGTAAAGGCAATTTAGTTATCCTAGACATATTTCCAATAGGGTACAGAGTTTCATTTATATACCTCTTTCTTACTGTTCTCTTTCACCTCCTGAAGACACAACTGTGTGGGAGGCCATCGTAGTACCACACCTATTCCCTCACACCCCAGGTATAGAATGATAAACTGGCTAAATTATAAGGAAATTCTGCCCTTGAAAGTGCCTACCAACAGTTGTTGTTGACTACTGGTAACAGAAATCCTAGGCAGGATTCACACTAATGAGTTGAATATAAAAAGCTTCAAAACCCATGAGCCATACAGAAATTATTACTGTAATTTCATGCTTACAACATACATTCCTCATATAAGTTACACACATAAAATCAGCTTCAAAAACACTTTTATTATAGTAGATAATATACACCATGTGTACAACAAAATGTACTCTTTAAATTGGCTTTAAATTCTGCTGAAACTTTTGCTTTGAAGAAATAAAAAAGCTCTAAGTACCAAAAATAATCCACAAGACTGTGAACTTCTTTTTGTGAGTTAAAGTCACTATGCTAAATGGCATTTAAATGAATAATGAGGTCATCAAAAAGTTCAGAGTTTTAACTTCTCATAATCTTCTATAATGAAATGATTTTGTGCTTTTATATAATTACAGGTATTTTAATAAACAAATACACCACAGTTTTATAAGGATACTAAGTTTTTTCAATATCTAGAAATAAAATATTTTAAAAGTCCCTCTTTCTTCCAAGCTTCACTTTGGGTTTTTTTGGTTGTGCGTGTGGGTTTTTTTTTGTTTGTTTGTTTTGTTTTTAGGACTAAAACCAAAGGATGATGGCAAAGAAGTGTAAGAGAACTTCAAATATTAGCTAAAATTTGAGGTTATATAAATAATAAACTTTGCACCCAAGTCGGTGGGCACATCCCTACCTTAATTAGCAGTTATTTGAAGATACACAGAAGGATCAAGGTAATGACAACTTTAAAATAGCTCAAATGTTCTCACTCAAGGGTATCACTATGGCCACCAAAAAATAATTTACAGTTGTAAAGGATTTTTCTGAGAAATCTTTTACACAACTGAGTGTTAATCAAAATATCATTAGCACATTGTTTATGGGAAGGGCAAAATCTCAAGACACAAAATCTAAAGTGAAAAGTAACATTACATTTATTTAATGAACTCTGGAAATTTCATGTTCCATATATATGCCTCTCTTCTCCAATTATATTTTTAAACGACAAAAAGAGACTCATAATTCCATTAATCCCCAAACACTAGTATCAAGGAGAGTGGGGAGAATGTCTATATTGCAATGTAAAACATCGAATTTTAAACATTCGCCATTTGAGGGGGGATGCTGACAACACATGGGTTTTCTGTAACTGGAGTTACTTAAAAGACCTCAGTTTCACTGGTTTACTTTCAAAACTTTCTAAGAGAACATGTGAAGCCAAGGCATAATAATTTTACCTTAATAATCATATTTTAAAATATATTATCTAAATTCCTCTGAATCTGTCTTGGTAATGGAGACTGAAAAATATATAAATCTAGTAAAGTGACTGGATCAGGATTAAGATTGGCTCTTGTGTTTTGGTTGGCCTTTGATGCTCTGATTCTTTTATTATTCCTACTTGTTTTAACATTTCTCTTATGAGAAATTAGTCCATATTTTTTCTCATTAAAAAAATACTTTTACCGGACTCTGAGAAGAAAACTTAAAATAATGTTTTTCACATGTCCAATTCAAACTGCAGGACTGGTGTTTTGTTTCTCCTTTTAATTTACAATAAAATTATACCCCTGTGAATCCCAAAGAAAGATTATATTGAGTTGCTCAAAACTCAGAAACTGAAAATATCATCAGCTTCTGAGTCATTAGAAATCAACATACTGCAGGCTACATTCCATTTGGATGTCTAATTAACTGCATACCTAAATAGTATCACTAAACTGCAAATGACTACATTTTTAGTAACAAAGTGGTAACTCATGTACTGCTAGGGTTTCTTTTAAAAGAAGCCACTAAAATGTTTTCAGGGATATTAAAAGTTGATCACTCTAAAGTTTAATGTTCTTCTCAAGTCCTGAAACCACTATGCAGAGAAGTACTTTGTTCCATTCTTAGAATTTAAAGAAAAAAAAAATTAGATAGCTCTGTCCCTGAAACACACTAACAAAAGCAGTATCTTAACATTTTTTTCACAAGCTACAAAATACAAATTAAAGAGCAACACTATTTTTACAAATATGATTTTAATTAAGACTAGAGGAGAGAATTAACTAATATATTTAAGATATTATCTACATACAAAATAAATCAATTTTATAATAAACTCCAAAATAATAAAAAGTTGCAAATGAGATACCTTGTGATTTATTAACATCTTTGATGATTTTCTGAAGTTCTTTCAATTCTATATCAAGTTCATCATAGTGTAGTTCTCTAGATTCAACCTTCGGAGCTTGGAACAAAGAAGGGTCTGTCCCTAGGTATGAACACTGCAAGTGACCATCATCACTCAGAGTGACTATCACTCCCTTTAAATCACTACAATAAGAAAGAGAAAATGAGACATAATTCAAATTTTTGGTGGATTTAGACCTGAGCAAAAATATTTTTATTCAATTTAGCTTCAACATGCCATAAGAAAATGGCCATATAACTATTTCTAAAGTTTTACATCAAAGACTCAATTCAAATATTTCAAACATGATTTATATTTATATAAGCACACCCAATGTTAAGATTCATTACGGGGGGGCCGGGGGACCTTAACAATTATTATAATAGTTGTCACTCTGGGGGACCTAACTACATGATAAATCATTCTCCAAAAGCTTTTCAACTATTGTATCATTTAATCCTCACTCCAGCTCCTACTTGGCAGATTCATAACAAGCTGTGAACACTTGTGGAGCCATTTCCTCATTTTGTAGTTCTCTGTCCATCCCTCTTCCTCCCATCCTTTCACTCTTCCTTCTCTGTTAGTCTCCTTTAACTTTTTTGCTTTTTACTCTAGAAACTAGCCCTAATATATAAACTTAGCATACATACCATTTTTAAAAATTGTAAATTTTCCTGAACTTACTACAAAAAGTTGAAATGAACGTTATTTGCTTCCTCCTTAGCTTTCTCAGAAGAAAAAAGAAGTCAACACTGTCATAAGTCATTTTTAACTGATGCATAATGAATTTGTTTGATTTTCATTTGTTATGTTTTCTAGTGGCCTTTGATTTAAAAAAAATAAAAAAAGAGGTTTCTAGTCCCATTCTAAAGGTTAAATATTCATCAAAACTTACAGAAAATCTGAGAGAAAAAAACAACTTAAAAATGCTACTATTCCTTCGGTGAGTGCTGTGAAGTGTGTAAACCTGGCGATTCACAGACCTGTACCCCTGGGAATAAAAATATATGTTTATAAAAAATAAAAAATTTTTAAAAATGCTACTATTCATCTGAAAAAAAAATATATATATATGGTATATAAGAGTCTAGGCTTATTCAGAATGAGTAAGAAATTTTAAAACTCCCCAACTTTGGGTCCATGACAAATGGTCAGCTCATTAATCGAAAAGCGTAACTTGGATGAGAGGAGATACTGACATTGTTCAGTCCCTCCTATACGGTGACCACCAGCATCCACTTTTCCACCTGCCTTCAACACAACATTCCTTTTTTTTTTTTTTTAACATATGTATGTATATCCAGTCCTTATATTTCACTCAGAAGTCAATAAGTGCCTGAATTTTACCTCTATTTCTTCAGGTTCCTGATGCATAGAACTAACTTTTTTAAATTTTTATTTAAATTCCAGTTAATTAACATATAGTATAATATTACTTTCAGGTATATACTATAATGATTCAACACTTCTATAAAACACCCCAGTGCTCATCTCAGCAGGTGCACTCCTTAATCCCCATCAACTATTTACCCACCTCTGCTCTGGATACAAATTTCCTATACACACTTTCTCCAGGGCTTACTTAGGCATGGTCAGCGCCACAAAACCCTCTTGTGTGACTTCAGAGAAACAAAGAATAAACTGATATCACTGAATCAACAGCTAAAAAATTAGACTAGGAGTCAGAGACTCTGGGGGTTAGTCTAACTGGGTTAGACTGGGTTCTAACTCTGACTCTACCCCTATATAGCAGTCAATTTAGAGAAGTCTTCCTAAATGTTATCTCTAAAATGAGAAAGTGAGACTGGATGATCCTCTAAGGTCTTTAAGTTTTATGAATTGGTTCTGTTAATCTAGCTCAGAAAATAAATACTCCCAAAATAAAATTATTTTCCTAAAATAAAGTGTGAAAAGCAACCCACCCCATAGTACCTCTGGGCTTTACCCTTTCTAAGCAGTCAGCTGAAGCCACCTAGTGGCCACGTCGCAGAAATCCTAACTTCCAGCTCTGACAAGCGCATTTCAACAGGACAAACCCTCTGACCCCTCTGAGTTGTGACTATGTTCTATTCCCCATTCTACGCAATCCCACTAGGGTCTGGAAACTTAATGAGCCCTCAGGAAACTCTGAACACTGAAAACAAGATCTTTGGTTGGCTTCTAAGAGAATTTGGAGGTCATCAGGATTTTTTAATCCAAAAGAGTATATCCATTTTATCTTCCCCCTTTGAGTGGTCTATAGTATGTGAAACCTAGTATGACCCAATACAAGTTATCCCTCAGTATTCAAATTTATTTGATCTATGAATTGGACAACTTATAATTGAATCAGATTTGTTACACTGTTTTATACAGGAAATAGCAACAATTTAGACACAAGAGATTTATCTAAAAATGTATCTAAACCTATTAAGTTTAAGATAGAAAGAATCTGAATAGTAGTGTACACATATATTTCTTCAGACTCAAAAAAATCATTACTGGTGCTCAACCTGTGCAAATATAAAAGGAAGAGCGAGGGTCTTCCCTCACTGGAAGAATTTAACAAAGTTCACCAAAATGTCTTAAAAATAAATTACAAAACTTGAAGCAATTTACTTTTTTCTTCATTGGCATCAGAATCATTGCATATAAATTAGACAAAATAACAGAAACTTAGACTTCAGTTTAATTCATTTAAGATTCGATAGGAAGACTGTATTAAGCTCTAAAACTCTAAAGTAAATGAGTGGAATTTCTGTCTAAGACATCTCTGATGAGACAGACACTTTGAGGCCTAGAACACAGTTAATAAGTCAATCATCACTTGGTATTTTAATTCAAAGAACAAATTTTAAAATATATATATCATTCCTAAACATAAGCCAAATGTAAGTGTAAGAAAAAAAGGAAAAACATAATCAAGGTTTTTTTTTTTTTAATCTTTCTAAAGAATGTTTTATTTAACAATACTATCCATTTAGATTAATGTGTAAGCTTCTGTGGATGACTGAATTTTACGCTGGAAGAAGCCATCAAGTAAATCAAGTATTGAGTACACCATTACTTACATTGTTAGAATTAACATTCCAAAATTAAGGTCTCCAGATTATTACTGGTCTTTGAAGCACATCAGCTAACCCAAGGCATGAGAATAATGTATTTTATGAGGAACCAAGATCAAAAATGTTATATTCCTAGGACACATAATAATTTTGTGTATTTAGCAGTCAGGCATGAAAATAAACAACAGAGGTTACTCAGGAATCTGAAAGTAATTGTTTCATCACTCAGTAAACAGATCCCTGCCTTAACAATACATTCAAGCAAAATTCCAGACGGATTTTAAAAGTTAAATTTTACAATATGAAACTACAAAAATATTTATCTGCCCTTGGGATAGAGAGACCTTTTGCTGTAAGAAAGCAATGGAGGAAACTACAAAGGAAAGGATCACTAAATTAAACAACAAAAAAATTTTAAACTTGTTATATGCTTTAAAAAACATGATAAAAAAGAACAAAAGGCAAACTGGGAACATACTTGCAACCAATATAAGGTACATAATTTAAGTTGTACCATATGAAGTTTTGAATATTTAACTGTTTTTGACCTATTAAAACCATCCTGCATATTTCATCTAATATGTAAAGAACTCTTATAAACCAAAAAAAAAAAAAAAAATCTCATGTTTGCATTGATCCAAATCAATGCAAATGAGATTATATCCAAAAAGGTAAAAGGAAATGTACAATTCGCAGTTAAAAATAAGTCAATAAACAGATGAAAGAAAATTTTAAAGCTGTATTTGAAAAAAAAAAAAGGCACTTGATTATTTAATCCCTTAAAGTAGAAAAAATTGTATTCAATAATCAGTCCTGCTGTTAGAGAAGGTACATGGAGACAAAAACTTTTGGAGGAAATGTAAATTTATTAAAGATGCTATTAATGATCATTATAGAAACATCAATCAAAAGCCTTAGAAATGTCCATTACCTTTTACACAATAACTGACTTACACAGTTATTAAAGAAATTTAGAAAAACCCAAATGGTATGAAAAAGGGGAAATTTTTTTTTTAAGATTTTATTTATTTATTTGTCAGAGAGGGAGAGAGAGAGAGAGAGAGCGCGAGCGCACAAGCAGGCAGAGCGGCAGAGAGAGAAGCAGGCTCCCTGAGTAGCAAGGACCCTGATGCGGGACTCCATCCCACGACCCTGGGATCATAACCTGAACCAAAGGCAGCTGCTAAACTAACTGAGCCACCCAGGTGCCCAGGGGGAAATATTTTTAAGAGCATGATGTTATCTGTAATAGCATGTTTAGAAGCCATTAACAACCATGTTTCACAAATATCTGCTTTCAGAAAAAACAGCTATACATATATAGTGTAAAAGCAAAACATAATATTGCATATGTATTTATTTTAATTTTATAAGATATAGGTATATAAATACAGATTAGAAAAAAATTACTGAAATGCTAATAGAATGGTGACTATTTCTGGTTACTGAGATTATGAGCTATTTTTATCCTATCTTATGGTTATAAAATAAATTTTTTTAACTATTTTTTAAGAAAAAAAATGTATGCTCCATTTTCTATCCCCACAGACTGAATTTGAATCTGCATTTAAAAGCTAAATGATGGGGCGTCTGGGGGGCTCAGCGGATTAAAGCCTCTGCCTTCAGCTCAGGTCATGATCCCAGGGTCCTGGGATAGAGCCCCCCCCCCCCCGCATCGGGCTCTCTGATCGGCAGGGAGCCTGCTTCCTCCTTTCTCTCTGTCTGCTTTTCTGCCTACTTGTGATCTCTGTCTGTCAAATAAATAAAATCTTTTTTTAAAAAAATAAATAAAATATAAATAAATAAATAAAAGCTAAATGATCTGTGGAATTAAAACTTTAATCCAGATCTCCATTTTCTGACAAGGCCAATCTATAAAATATGCAACCTGAAAGTATTTGACATAGAGCTCACAAAAGATAGAAAATAGTTATAATAAACAAATGAATGAAAGTTTTAAAAACAAATGAAAAGAGTTATGCACTGACTTTAATGGTCTCTTGTCCAGCTACATTTCATGCAGAAGAGAAATATTTTAAGCTATCAAATTGTCAAAATCTGATGTTTATTACTAGATATAGTCATCAAAGAAATTTTAAAAACTTAAATATTATTTATTGCATGCAATTTCTGCCCCGCCTCAAAAAGGGTCATACAGTTTGAAGGCACTTTCCTTTAGGCACTATAGGCTGACTCAGTATGAGCAACCCTTCCTCAGCCCCAAAAGACTAGATGTAATCATTTGAATATATTTTGAGTCATTTCATCATGATTCATTTAAGACATCTTTGTTTAGTATCTGCTATACAATAGAAGCTACAAAGGTAAATAGGACATGGTACTTGTCCCACTAAAAAACTATGGCCTAGTTATAAATGAAAACTTATTTTTTTTAAAAAAAGAGATCCTGATTTTGACCTCTCCCCTCCAACTCAAACCTGTTCCTCCCACAGGTCATATTATCTATTTTTCTAAAATTAATACCTAAGTATTCAATAATCAAATATGGAAAAGAAAAAAGGAAAAGAGACAAATTCTACATAAAATGTCAAGTAAATGATATCTGCCTTTAATCTACAAAGTAAATATTAAATGATTATGGTTACTCCTTTTGTTGAGATGAAATTAGCTGACATACCTGGTTGGAATTCTATAGCCAAGGGCATATTTGATAGCCATTTAGAAGTTACTTTTGTCAGCAGCCTCCAACTTTGTACATTTAGAAAAAAATCAAAATCTTTAGGGGTTGGGGGATAGAAGTTGAGAGGGAATCTCAAGCAGGTTCCACGCTCAGCATGGAGCCCAATATGGGGCTCAATCTCACAACCCTGAGATCATGACCTGAGCTAAAAACAAGAGTCAAATGCTTAACCAACTAAGCCACCCAGGAGCTCCTAAAATCTCTTTTGATGAAAATTATTGTTAAAATTATCTGAGTTATAAAGCAGATTAATGAATATAGAATCTAACAGGGATACAACGCTCTTATTAGTTCTTGTGAGGATGAGTATGTCATAAAAGAGAAATAATTATCACACTGGAAATACCTCATATCATAATTACACTTATGATAAAACAGCTTTGGAATCTTTACTGCCTTACCAAACTAACCCTAAAACAGAAAAGAAAAGCAGGGGGTGTACAATTTTTTTCTACTCTCTTTTTTATATATTCACCTCTCATTTCTCTGCTGCATTTCATTTACTCATCATTCATTCACTTATTCATTCATTCATAAAGCATTTTCAAACACCTATTATATTCAGGATACCATCTGAAGTGTTATAGAACATACACAATTAAAATTAGAAAATTAGGGGCACCTGGGTGGTACAGTCAGTTAAACATATGATTCTTGCTTTCAGCTTAGGTTTTGATCTCAGGGTTGTGTGATCGAGCCCCACATTGGGCTCCACACTCAGCAAGCAGTCTGCTTAAGACTCTCTCCCTCAGGGGTGCCTAGGTGGCTCAGTGGGTTAAAGCCTCTGCCTTCAGCTCAGGTCATGATCCCAGGGTCCTGGGATCCAGCCCTGCATCGGGCTTTCTGCTCAGCAGGGAGCCTGCTCCCCGCCCCTGTGCCTGCATCTCTGCCTGCTTGGGATCTCTGTCAAATAAACAAATTAATAATCATTAAAAAAAAAAAAGACTCTCTCCCTCTCTCTCTGTCCCTCCCCCACCTACATGTGCACACGTATGCTCTTTCTAAAATAAATCTAATTTAAAAATAATATTTAAAAAAAATAAAAAATAAAATCAGAAACTAGCTCAAAAAGATTGCAACCCCAAAAAAGAATAAGACATGCTCCTACGTCATGGAAGACATAAGTACCATAAGACAAGTATAATAATACTTTGGTATTCATAAGTAGCAATGTCATTTCTAGCCAAGAGGATCAGGGAAATTTTAATGGTGGAAATTGAAGCTAAAGTTGAAAACCTGAATGTTGCCTATTCTTCAATAATTGTTTCTGAAACCTGAATTAACCCATATGTGATTCATAAGCAACAAAATGGTGTCAACAGAACTTCAAATAGGTTCATACTCAATTTTTGCCACTATCTGAATGCTCTGAACTTCCAAGTAGAGTATGTGACCATACAAAATGCACCATTCTTCCAGTGTCCTTCACAGCTCAGTTTGTATATGTGACCTCAACTGACAGTGTTTCTTACATGGTCCTCAAGATCAGTGTGCATTTTGCTCTTATCTCCTCCACCTTTCCTTTAAGCTACCTTCACCTTTCTGTTTAAAAGTAAAGTCCTAGGGTACCTGGGTGGCTCAGTCAGTTAAGGGACCAACTAGATTTCAGCTCAGGTCATGATCTCAGGGTTGTAGGACAGAACCCCTCCATTGGGCTCCACGTTCAGGAGGAGTGAGGAGTGTACTTCTCTCTCTCTCCCTCTGCCACTCTTCCTGTTCACGCGTTCTTTCTTTCTTTCTAATATAAATAACTCTTTTAAAAATACATAAAAAATTTTAAAATAAAAGTAAAGTCCTTGGGGCACCTGGGTGACTCAGTTCACTGAGTGCCCAACTCTTGATTATGTCTCATTTCATGCTGTAAGGGTCCTGGGATCTGCCTGCACTGAGCTCTGTGCTCAGTGAGGAGTCTGCTTGAGATTCTCTCCCTCTCCCTCACCCTCTGCCCCTCCTCCCACTAAAAAGGAAAAAGTAAAGTCCTCTTTTATTGTGGCTTTTTACTTGTTTGGTGAGTGCTGTTTTGCTTACTTTTTTGGTGCTCCAATTTAAAAACTGTATAAATTTTAAGTGATTCATCCCATGAAAAAATTTTTTAAAACCTCTTACTGGTACACTAATGTGCACACTAATGCAACACTGTGTATCAACTATACCTCAATTAAAAAAAATTCTGTTAATTTATAACTTATGACATTATAACAAATATATGCAATATTGAATCTCTTAAATTGGGAGAGTAGCCTTCATATCCAGTATGGAGAACATAAGAGAATAAAAGCATGAAGGGAAAAAAGTTCACGCTATGTATGTGAAAGAACAAGCAGCCTGGATACATGTGGTAGATAAAATTAAGAGCAGACTGTTGGGAATAAAGCCACCTAAAGATCTTAACCATTACACTATGCAATTGTGGAACGAGTGAAGGCTTTTGAACTGGAAAGTGACGTGAGAAAAAAATGCTTTAGAAAGATATACCTTAAAAGGTTCAATATTGCTCAAAAAAAAGTTGATCCTCACCAAAATGATTAATAAATGCAAGACAATCCAAATGAAAATCTCCAGGCTTTTTTTTTTAAAGAAACCAACAAGCCAATTTCCACATTTCTATGGAAATGCAAAAAACCTAGAATGGCAAAACAATCTTAAAAAAGGAATAGAGATGGAGCACTTTCATAAAATGATGTCAGGACATACTATAAATCTACTATAATCAAGACACTGTAGCATTAGCATGAGGATAAATAGATCTATAGAATAGAACAGAGACTCCAAAAACTAACCCATACTCATGCAGTCATTTGAGTTTCAACAAAGAGGCCAAAGCAATTCAATGAGGCAGGGGGTGGGAGGGGTCTTTTTAACAAATGGTGCTGGAACCACTGGATATCCAAACAGGAAAAAAGAAAGAAACTTTACATTCTATACAAAAATTAATTCGAGGTGGATCACTGACCTAAACATAAGGGATAAACCTATAAAGGTTTTTAAAGAAAACATCAGACAACATCTTCATGACCTGAAACAGACAAAGATTTCTTATAGATATACAAGTAAATAGAGAGTTATAAAATAAATAAGTTACAGGAATGTAAAGTACTGCATAGGGAACACAGTCAATAATATATGGCTTTGTGTGATGGCAGATGGTAACTACAATTCTTGTGGTGAGCATTTGGGGATGTATATAAATGTCAAATCACTATGTTGTACATATGCAATTAATATGATACTATATGGCAATTATGTTTCAACTTTAAAAATTAAAAACAAGGGACGCCTGGGTGGCTCAGTTGGTTAAGCAGCTGCCTTCGGCTCAGGTCATGATCCCAGCATCCTGGAATCGAGTCCCACATCGGGCTCCTTGCTCAGCGGGAAGTCTGCTTCTCCCTCTGCCTGCCATTCTGTCTGCCTGTGCTCACTCTCTCTCTCTCTTTCTGACAAATAAAATCTTTTAAAAAATTAAAAACAATTTCTGAGGATGTGGAAAGCAAAAAATCACTAAAAATAATAATTAGATTTGTTCATACAAAATTTCTCATCAAAAGATATCATTAAGGGGCGCCTGGGTGGCTCAGTGGGTTAAGCCGCTGCCTTCGGCTCAGGTCATGATCTCAGGGTCCTGGGATCGAGTCCCGCATCAGGCTCTCTGCTCAGCAGGGAGCCTGCTTCCTCCTCACTCTCTGCCTGCCTCTCTGCCTGCCTCTCTGCCTACTTGTGATCTCTCTCTGTCAAATAAATAAATAAAATCTTTAAAAAAAAAAAAAAAGATATCATTAAGAAAACGAATAAACAACCCCAAAACCGGGAGAAAATATTCACAAAACAAATTTCTAACAAAAGATGTGTGTCCTCTGCACAAAAAGAACAACTATAACAAACAACAAAAACATCAAAAAAAAATTTTAACTGGGCAAAAGACTTGAGTAGACATTTCACAGAGTAAAGGATAAAAATGGCCAATAAGCTAAGAAAAAGACACTCAACATCATTACTTATCAGGGAAATGAAAATTGAAATCACAATTAGGTACTACCTCACGTATATTAGAATATTAAATTTAAAAGACTGACAGCACTAAATATCGGAGATGATATGGAGCACCCAGAACTCTCATACATCCATGGTGGGATGTTAAATGGTTTTACCACTTTGCAAAGGGATTTCCTGTTTCTCATAAGATTAAACATATTCCACCCCTTTGGCCCAGCAATTTTATACTCCTAGTTAATTATCTAAGATAAATAAAATATATCACTTCTCGGCCTTTTGGCTAAGATCAAGTGTAAGATAAATAAAACATATGTCCACAAAAAGGCTTATACAAGAGAAGGGAAAAAAACAAATTATGGGATTTCATTCAACGGGACACTACTCGGCATTAAAAAATAGGGGTGCCTGGGTGGGTCAGTTGGTTAAGCAATGGACTCTTGATTTCAGCTCAGGTCATGATCTCGGGCTCCTGGGCCTGAGCTCCATGTCATGCTCTGAGCTCGGCGGGAAGTCTGCTATAGATTCTCCTCGCTCCCTCTGCCCCGTCCCCTGTTCATGCACTCTCTCTTTCAAATAAATAAATCTTTTTAAAAAATTATAATTAGCCACTGTTACATACAACAAGAAAAATTACTTGAAAAATATTATGCTGAACAAAATAAGACAGACTTAAAAATTATATACTGTGTGATGTCATTTATATGAAATTCTAGAATATGCAACATAAATCTATTATGAAAAAAATATCAGTAATAGTTACCTGGAAGGGGGTTATTAACTGAAAAGGGACATAAGAAGTATTTTTCTTTTCTTTTCTTTTAAGATTTATTTATTTTACTTGAGGGAGAGAGAGACAGCACGAGTGCGAGGGACAGAGAGAGTCTTAAGCAGACTCCACACTGAGTATGGAGCCCAACACAAGGTTTGATCTCAAGACCCTGAAATCCTGGCCTGAGCCAAAACCAAGAGTCCAACACTTAACTGACTGCATCACCCAAAAGCCCCAGGAATATTTCTGATCATGGAAATGTTCAATAACTTGAGAGAGCTATAGGTTACACAGGTAAATCCATTTGCCAAAACTATACAGTTAAGGTTTACGCCTTCCAATGTATATAAATTTCACCTTTAAAAATAGGAATAAAAAAATAGGATAGCTGAAAGTGTGAAAAACATGGCAAACATGCCAGAACTTTGATAATTATTGAAGCTAAGCACTAGGTACAGTAGAATTCATTATACTATCCACTTACTTTGTATATATTTGAACTTCTCCACAATATAGATGAAGGGGGGGAACAGCAAATAAAATGTATACAAACACTGTGTGTGTGTGTGTGTGTGTGTGTGTGTATCTCACTATATATATACATATATGTATACACACACAGAATATATATATATAGAGAGAGAGAGTATAGAGTAAATAAATATAGAGAGAGAGAGGAGAGAGAGACAGAGAGGGAGACATCATCAACACACTACCCACAGAGATTATATATAAAATCAACCATGACATGACCTGGGCCTGTCTAACATTTTTGCTCTATATTTAAGCCATATAAGTTCTCTTCCCAACTCCCACACTCATTCAACCCTCTCCTTCATCCTGCCCATTTCTCTTTATCAGTGTGGTAGACTGCAAAGATGGTCAAAATGTTCTCCCTCTACGTATCCGGTGGCTCTTGCAATGTGACTTTATGGCTTCTCTCATCAAGTGGTGAAGCCTATTTCTCCACCCCTTGAATTTGGACTGGAGTTGTATCTTGCTTTGATTAAGAGAATAATGAGATCAGCCTGGATCAGAGGGGGCTGTAATCCAGTTCTGTGTGTCCTTAAAAGAGACAAAAAAAAAGACACAGAGAAAGCCAGGTAAAGACAGAGGCAGAGAGTGACTGGAGCAATGAGAGTTCAAACTAAGAACACCAAGGGCTGCCAGAAGTGATCAGAAACTAGGAAAGAGGCATGAAATAGATTCCCCCTAAGAGCCTGCAAACAAAATCAGCCTTCTTCAAACATTGATTTTGGACTTCTGTCATCCAGAACTGTGAGAGAATAAATTTCTGTTAAGGTACCAAGTTTGTTGTAACTTGTTACAGCAGCCCTAGGAAACTAATACACAGCAAAGAGCCGAAGAATCAATCAGCCAAAAGTTGACAACCCACAGAATAATGACCTAAATAGCTGTTGTTTTAAGCTACTAAATTTTCAGACAGCTTGTTACACAGAAAAGATAATTGACATGATCAGCCTTCCAAATAATTGCCTTTTTAAAAAATTATCTCTTCCACAGCTGATCTTATTACTTACAAATAAAATGGACCACTTCACTATCCCCACTACATAATACTTCTACAACAGCATTTATAAAATGTTACAGCATTATTTTTTAACTTTGGCATGTTTGTCACCTTTGGTCAGCCTATAAACTCTCTCAGAATAGAGATTATGTGATAGGGAATTTATATCCCTCAATATAAAACATGATAACTTCATCTATCTGAAATTTTCCAAAAGAATTCACTCTAAATTCATCTTTATAATATCTGTTTTTAGATATAAAGTAATCCAAAAAGACTACAACATTCCATACAGCAATTAATAATTATAGAATAAGACCCTTGAGGTCAATAATAGAATATACCCAACTTTATTTACAGTTATCTAATATCCCTTCCTTATTCCTTCTAGTCATCAAACAATAAGGCAATGCCAAATGTAGTGGCAAGACACAGTATGCTGGTGGTAGCTCTGACCTGGCATTGAGCCTTCTATGTATAAATGCCAAGAAAGCCAATACGCAAATACATTCTCTCACAAAGAAAAGAAGAAACCTTTCTAAAGAATAAGTTCAAGGCAATTAATCTTTCCACAAATAAAACTAGATGTTGGAGTCCTTCCCTGATGCATGAAAGAAGACATGATTCTACGCCATGATTTTCTACCACATTAAGCCTTTAACAGGAATTAAGTCAGGCATTAAGCAAACCACCTGTGTATGTTTAGTATGTATGCGTTAAGAAGTTATTTTTGCAGTTTTTAAAAAATAATTATGCCTTCTTTGTCCTTTCCTGCATAAACATCTCTTAGGCAAAGCATCATACCAATACACTTTGATATACCTAGCTCATACTGAATATGAAAATCTGGGAGCCAGGAAGAATCAAACATAGAATCTAAATTTCCTGATTCACAGTGAGGTATTTTTTCATTCACCATTCTATGGTGACTTCCCAAGAATAGAAAATTTATAACAAGTTTTAAGGTGCAATTTGAGGTTTATGTAAATAGCTTTCAGTTATTGCTATCCATAATTAGCTTCATGATAATCAAGAGCTGGATTATTTAATGGGCGAGACAAGGTAATTAGAGTGTCCAAGAAAAAGACAAGTAAAATGGGGAGCCAAGGCCAGCTTCCAAAGATATCAAAGCAGCAAAAATTCTGCAAAAAGAAGTTGTCACAGCAAATTGCAGAAATTACAGAAGTTGTATTGGAGAGACGGAACAAAATATCTCTTGTAGTAAAAAAATTCCAAGCATCAAGAACTCAGAGATCAAGAACTAATTCTTATTAGACTTAGTAGAAAGTCAACACAAGGCTATTTCCTGCATATGACTAATTATATTCCTAAACTAAATAAGAAAATTGCTAACCAGGAAAAAAAAATGATGTAATTTCTTACAAGTACTTATTTATTGCTGCAGAAGCAAAATGTGTTGATAAGGATTTGACTCAACTCCAGCTTCTTTCATTATTGAAAAAGATTATATATTTATTTATGTATGTATTTATGTAGCTCCTACTGTATTCTAGCACCAGAGACAGTTTACATTGGTCATTTCTCTTGAAGAACCTAAAGCATGGTGGGCAATGCAGACATGTAAATCAAACAAGAATGTATGAGACATGCTCTGATAGATATTCGATGTAAGCAAGGGAGCCAACAGAAACAAAGGAGAACGAAAACAAATCAGATAGTGAAAGGAGAGAATGCTTCCTAGAGGAGATAACATACGCAGGAATTGGATAAGACAAGGAGCAGAACATTCCAGACAAATGCTCCCCATGAAGGGAACGAACACACACACACACACACACACACAGAGCACAGAATATCGGACATTCAGGAAAAGTGTTTAGTAAGGCCAGAACTACTCATTCAACGCGTTATCTACTGAGTATCAAAGATGTACCAGGCACAGGTTTCAGAGTGAGACAATCAGTGAAGAAATCACACAAAAATCTCTTTCTTCTAGGAGCTCACATTCTAGTAAGGAGAGAAGTACAACGAACAAAAGAAGTAAATATACAGTATGTTCAAAGGTGACAAGTGCTATGGAGAAAAAGAAAGCAGATAAATTAATATTCAAATTGGGCCTAAAAGAAAAGGCATGATTTGCATAGGTGTTAAGCCTAGGGAGGTCATTCCAGAGAAGGGGATAAGTATGAGCATAAGTAATAATATACAGGTGTTTCCAATAGCCAGAAAATCTATTTCTCCCTAAGAGAATTCAGATGGAAAAGTGGTTGGTGATAAAAATTAAAGGGAGTGGGGCGCCTGGGTTGCTCAGTGGGTTAAAGCCTCTGCCTTTGGCTCAGTCATGATCCCGGGGTCCTGGGATCAAGCCCCAAATAGGGCTCTCTGGTCGGCAGGGAGCCTGCTTCCCGTTCTCTCTCTCTCTCTGCCTGCCTCTCTGCCTACTTGTGATCTCTGTCTGTCAAATAAATAAGCCACTGAAATATTCCAATGGAGGAAAAAAAAAATACATTTTCTCAGTCCTCCTAAATTTCCATGTATTTGACAGAACTGATCATGTCACTTCCATTCACTCATTCAATAGGCACTCCTGACTATGTCATGACTATGACTAGGTGTGTAAGGAACCACTGTGTTAAAAATAATGTTTTTTAAAGTAACACTGTATAAGATGTCATAGAAGTTTACAAAGGTGTGGCTCATGTCAGTCACTAAGGAAGATAGGTGCCTACATCCTGTTCTGCATAACTCAAGACATTATGTGCTAAGTATTATAATGGATAAACAAGGTTTAGTAGAAACACAGATAAAAACATTATAAAATGTTAAACTTGTGAAACTAAGAAAGGCCTGATGGAGGATTTGAAAAATGAGTTGAATTTAAATAAAAAGAGATGGACAGAAAAAAGGTATTTTGTGTGGAGAAGCAGCATGAGTAGAGGTTTGGAAATACACAATCATATGTTATTCCAAATGCAGTATAAGGTAAAGCATGGCAGGAAACTTTTTTTGCATAAGAGTTCAGAAAAAATGCAAATATTTCTAGGCCACATTACTTTTCTTTCTAAATTAAAATAGTGTTTAATATGTCCCATGGGAGAAAGTATATTTCTTACTTTTTAGATTAACATTCTACTGAAAAGAAAAATGTCAGTGGGGCAAAAATAATGACCACTGTTTTTAAGCCACTAAAATGTTAAGATATAGACATTTTTGAGGAAAAAAACATAGTAGCTTTCCAATACCTCATGCAGCAAGCAAGTTCGTTGTGTTAGGAACCATGCAGAGTAAAGGGGAAAAAGAAATGGAATCTTCTTTAAAATGTAAATCTGATCTCACTATTCTGAGAGTTAGAAACCTCCCTTGGTTTCCCAATTAAAATTCAAAATCCTTTCAATAAAGCTATGATTTGACCCCTGCTTACTTCACCAGTCTCTCTCTACCCACTCCCCCCTTATCCATTCACTGCCCCTCAATCCATGCCCCTCCCCACCCCCCCCCCCCCCCCCCCCCCCCCCCCCTTCTCCCTTCCCTCCCCCCCAATCCCTGCCCCCCCCCCCCCCCCCCCCACACACACACACACTGATCTTATTCCATTTCTTTGGGACTGTCACTCTCCATGCCCCTTTGGTGCCCGGTACACTCTTCCTCCCCTCTCCTCATAAATTATCTTTGTCTAATTCAAGCCTATCATCCTTCAGATTTCAATCCAAATGTCGGAAAATTTTCTCCTGACCTCACATTCTAGGTCAGATCTCTTATTATATAATACAAAAGTACTAAGTACTATTCCTTCATGGGGTTTTTCCACAGTCAAAATAATATATTCATGTAATTAGGTATTTAATCTTGGTCTCCCCAACTACAAGTTCCATGAATTCAGTAACCATGACTGCTTTGTTCATAAATGCATCCCAAGAACCTAGCACCTTAAATAAGTGGTATAGAGAGGGAGGGAAGCTAAATAAACATTTTAATTGAATTAATTAAATGAAGAAAGCCAAATGATTCTTTGTTGTATGGCTATCCCATGCACTGCAGGATGTTTAGCAGCTTCCCTAGACTATACCCACTAAACACCAGTAATAACTCTCCCCCACCCACTTATGACAACCAAAAATGTCTCCAGGCATCGCCAAATGTCCTATAGGAGGCAAAATCACTCCCCGTTGAGAATCACTGGGGTAGATGATCGTATATCCTGCTTTTTATAGTCCCTGCTTCTGCCTGTTGTACTGGTAAATTATATTTTATTTATTTATTTATTCATTCATTCATTCATTTATTTATTTATTTTCAGCATGACAGTATTCATTGTTTTTGCACCACACCCAGTGCTCCATGCAATCTGTGCCCTCTCTAATACCCACCATCTGGTTCCCCCAACCTCTCACCCCTCACTGTTTCAAACCCTTCAGATTGTTTTTCAGAGACCATAGTCTCTCATGGCTCACCTCACCTCCCCTTCCAATTTCCCCCAACTCCCTTCTTCTCTCTAACTCTCCTTGTCCTCCATGTTATTTGTTATGCTCCACAAATAAGTGAAACCATATGATAATTGGCTCTCTCTGCTTGACTTATTTCACTCAGCATAATCTCTTCCAGTCCCGACCATGTTGATACAAAAGTTGGATATTCATCCTTTCTGATGGAGGCATAATACTCCATAGTGTATTTGGACCACATCTTCCTTATCCATTCGTCTGTTGAAGGGCATCTTGGTTCTTTCCACAGTTTGGAGACCCATGGCCATTGCTGCTATAAACATTGGGGTACAGATGGCCCTTCTTTTCACTACATCTGTAGCTGTGGGGTAAATACCCAGTAGTGCAATTACAGGGTCATAGGGAAGCTCTATTTTTAATTTCCTGAGGAATCTCTACACTGTTCTCCAAAGTGGCTTCACCAACTTGCATTCCCACCAACAGTGTAAGAGGGTTCCCCTTTCTCCACATCCCCTCCAACACATGTTGTTTCCTGTCTTGCTAATTTTGGCCATTCTAACTGGTGTAAGGTGGTATCTCAATGTGGTTTTAATTTGAATCTCCCTGATGGCTAGTGATAATGAACACTTTTTCATATATCTGATAGCCATTTATATGTCTTCACTGCAGGAAATATTAAGGGGGGTTCTATAAAAGAGGAAAAAATCTAAGGATAGCATTGAACAGAAATATAGAGACAATCTATGGAAAGAAAGACTTCAAAGGTAACACGATGTCAATAAAAACGTATCTATCAATAATCACTCTCAATGTGAATGGCCTAAATGCGCCCATAAAATGGCACAGGGTTGCAGACTGGATAAAACAACAGGACCCATCCATATGTTGTCTACAAGAGACCCATTTTGAACCTAAAGATAGACCCAAACTGAAAATGAAGGGATGGAGAAGCATCTTTCATGCCAATGGACCTCAAAAGGTGGCCGGAGTAGTGATTCTCATATCAGATAAATTAGATTTTAAACTAAAGACTGTAGTCAGAGATACAGAAGGACACTACATAATTCTTAAAGGGACTATCCATCAAGATGATCTAACAATTGTAAATATCTATGCCCCCAATATGGGAGCAGCCAATTACATAAGAAAACTGTTAATCAAGATAAAGAATCATATTGATATGAATACATTAATAGTAGGAGATCTTAACACACCTCTCTCAGAAATAGATCATCAAAGCAGAAAATCAATAAAGAAACAAGAGCATTGAATGACACATTGGACCAGATGGACCTCATAGATATATACAGAGCATTCCACCCTAAAACAACAGAATACTCATTCTTCTCAAGTGCACATGGAACCTTCTCAAGAATAGACCACATACTGGGTCACAAATCAGGACTCAACCGATACCAAAAGACTGAGATTATTCCCTTTACTGGTAAATTATTAACAGTGCCCCCTTTCATTCTCAGAAGTACCCCAGTTTGGATGGTAAGTTAAAATTGTCCTCCTACCTAGATATACATTTATGGGTTCTCTTCCCTAGAATAACTGAACTATTATATATATATGATGACCATGGTTTTATTTCTAACATAGCAGAAATGATATCATTATTTCCAAGAAATATGGTTTAAAACAATATCAAAAACCTTTCTATGTAGTACATTTTGGAATTATTAGGAACAGTATAATTACAATGGACAGAAGAAATATGGTAGAGACAGGATGAACAATAGTACAGGACAGTCAATTCAGTATGGAAAGAGTAGAGAAAGAAGTCAAAGAGGACTTCTTAGTTTTAGCCCAGGAGAGGTAGGTCTAAAGTCATCTATCAAGAGAAGATACAAAGCAGGAGAACGGCTGGATTTTGCAGGATAGATGGGGAGGTGATGATAGCAAGCTCGCATTCTAAGGCTACTCTTCCATATTCAGGTGAGAACCACCAGACAAGCGGAAGCACAAGTCTTTGTAGACACACAGATCTTTGTCGTGATCTACTCCACTCCTCTGGCTCCAATGCCACTGGACTTCCTTTGATTTTTTAACTACTATTTGGCTTTCTTACTTTCTTTCTTTCTTTCTTTTTTTAAGAGTTTACTTATCTATTTGGCTTTCTTTAATTATGACGACTCCCTAAACACTATTCATACCTCTGTTCTTCCCACTCACTGTTAACTCTGAGAATTCAAGATTCTATTAGCTGTTACATGTGTACTGACAATTGCTAGGCCCATGTCTAGCCTATAATCTCAAAGATCATGCTGTCCCCCTGAGCATAGTATTTCTACTTGAATTACATTAACTTACCTATATATGAGTCTTTCTAGTTTAAAACAAATTTTTGCATGTATTTATTTCCAACTATATACATCAGCCATCTTAATTCAACATGCTGACACTAAACTTTTCCTGCTCATAAAACTGGTTCCTATTCCAAGCTTTCCATCTCTTTCAATATTACTACAAGTAACCTCACTACCAAGTCCCCAATAATAACCGTAATTCTTTCTCTGCCTTATGGCTCTATATTAAAAGTCACCAAATACACCAGAAAAGCACTTGAAAAAATTCAACATCTATTTATTGTAAGAACTCTCAACAAAGAGGGTATAGAGGGACTGTACCTCAACATCATAAATGTCATATATCACAAGCCCCCAGCTAATACCAGATTCAATGATGAAAAGCTGAAAGCCTTTCCTCTAATGTCAGAAACACAAAAAGGATGCCCATTCTTGTCACCTTTATTCAACAGAGTATTGGAAGTCCTAGGGATGAAAGAAATAAAAGGTATCTAAATGGGAAAGGAAGAAGTAAAACTATCACTATTTTGGAGATGACATATTACATATATATACAAAACTCTTCAGACTCTATCAAAAAAAATTAGAACTAATAAATAAAATACAGGAAAGGAATACTGCAGGATACAAAATCAACCCACAAATATCTGTTGCATCTTTATACACTAATAACAAACTATCAAAAGAATAAAGTTAAGAAATTTATAAATTAAGAAAACAATCTCATTAATAATTGCATCAAAAAGAATAAAATAACTAAGAATAAATTTTACCAAGAGTGTTATTGAAAACTACAAGTCATTAATGAAAGAAATTGAAGAAGATACAAATAAACATAAAGATACTCTGTGCTCATGAAAGAATATTGTTAAAATGTGCATAATATCAAAAGCAATCTAGGGGTTCCTGGGTGGCTGAGCCAGCTAAGCATCTGCCTTCAGCTCAGGTTCAGGCTCCATATATCTGATAATGGACAATATCCAAAATATATAAAGAACTCATACAACTCAATAGCAGAAAAACAATCCAGTTTAAAAATGGACAGAAGATATGAACAGAAATTTCTCAAAGGAAGACATACAGATGGCCAAAAGACACATAAAAAGATGCTCAACATCAACTATCATCAGGAAAATGCAAATCAAAACTACAATGAGAAATCACGTCACACCTGTCAGAATGGCTAAGATCAACAACAGAAGAAACAACAATTTAAGTGTCCATTGATGGGTGAATGGATACAGAAATTGTGGTATACATATATATAATGGAACATTATCTGATCATAAAAAAGAATGAAATATTGCCATTTGGGACAATATGGATGGACCTCAAGGGCATTTTGCTAAGTGAAATACATCAGGGAAAGAAAGAGAAGTACTGTATGATGTCTCTCATAAATAGAATCTTTAAAAAAACAAAACAAAAAAAAGCTCATAGATTAGAACAGTCTGGTGGTTGTCAGAGGTGGACAGTAAATGGAAAAAATGGGTGGAGGGGGTCAAAAAGTAAATAAATAAATAAATGAATAAATAAAATCTTATGATGAATACGTAAATTTTATGGTGTTTTCCCTATAGCTCTATGAACTCAAGCTAGCAAACTTCAGACCTTTAGTGAATAAACAAATCTTATGATTGGACTGACACCTTAGCAGTAATAATTCTTTAGCAAAAATCCAATTAAAACAAAGAATTTCAGAAACTCACTAATATCTATTTTCTTACCGATTTATTCCTGCCTGAATGTTGAGGCTATTCTTAACAGTTTGACCTCTAAATTTGTGTTCACACATCCTTCTGGCCAGCTTAGCCCTTAATTCTGACCTTACTATCTTCTTTAAGGAAAGTAAATAGCTCTGTGCTGAGCTGCAACTCCAATTTGAATCACTACTAACTTGATTCCATGTTTCTCAGCATGTTACACAGAATCTTTTTGCAGCATACAGTTAGCTAGGTGCCTGAGCTTCAGAGAACAACCAACTAACAACACCCTGCCTATCTATCTTTTACCGTCAGAAAACGATATTTACTTGCACATCTACAATTCCCACCCCTCTACACACATACAGTCTACTGAACATATATCATTTCCTTATCACCTGACTTTTGACAAGCTCTTCGTTCAGTGATTGAGGTCATTTTGCAGACCTGCTAACAATATCTAGCAATTTGTTTCAGAAATTCATTTTGGTATAGAGTGAAAATACTGCAACAAAATACAATATAATGTGAATAGCTTCAGTGAATGATTTCATTACAGTACAAATCTGTCTCCTTTTTTGTAGGCCTACAAGACTTACTTATTTGCATTCACATTAGCAATAAACACATAATCTAAATCTACCAGAACTTAGCCCAAGTTAGCAACATCTTTAAGGTATAAAAGTAAAATATTCCTTAATGTCTATTAGCTTTTACAACTAAGGAATTACTAATAACAAACAGACGCCCAAAATGCAATACATAAGGCAAAAACTGTACTCCTAAACTGAACAGCAAATTTGTGAAATACATTTATGCTGATAAAAAAAATGTTTAATCTAGATGGTGATGGGAATTCATTAATAATAATACACCACACAAGGCTCATGTCCTTCCAAGTGGGAAATGAGAATGGCCTTCTTTATGATTTTAATTACTTCTGCTACTACTATTATTACTGACTGTACTTGACCTTAGTTCAAAAGACTTGAGAATTTTGTCATCACTTAAAATCCAAAAAACAGAGACCACAAAAAGAAGAAATCCTAATTTTGTTACTGTATGTACACAGGTAAGTGATACTTTATAAGCAAATATGTTACAAGTTGAATGTTTAAAAGTATACTATATTGTGGTCACTAATGAATTGTGATTCAATCAAATTGCTTTGTGCTCTTGTTCTTTTGAGTTATGTGGTTTAAGAACTTAATTATTGAATTTAGTAGCTTTTGGAGAAGATTCCTCAGAAATACTGCATGCACAAAATGTCTCTGTAAATGTCATTTCATTCAGTGGGTTGCCCACAGAATTTGTTATTTCAATTATTTGCTGAGATATTTTATTTTGTGCTATTTCTATTATATATCATGCTAGAGTCACTGGAATACCGGATTTGAAGGGGCACTTCAATGCCTAAAATATGAAACAAATTACTCTGGTATCTAAAATAACCTATCTGTGAAAGCAACTGCTACACACATGTGGTAATAATCTGCAAAACTATCTTTTATTGGGTTTTAGGTAATAACAATAACATATGCTTTTGGTACATCTACTCTTACAAAACAAATTTTTCACAACATAACTTTTCAAGAAATCAAAATGCTTCAGATACTTTCCATCATACAATATCAATCCAATAACTCAAGTATCTGGCTTACAGGATTTAGTATACAAACATTTTTAGATTACTATCAAAAGAAAAGCATTTCATCATTTTTACTCCAATACAGTTTAGTGATTTGAAAAAAATTTTTTACATTCTAAACCATAAAATTCCTTGTTCTCCCTTTTCTACATTTTCTTGTCCTGAGTAACAGGATTGACTTTGGGAGACCTCACTGATGCTGATATAAAATGAACTTGCTGTCTGGAAGGAAAAAGGTTCAGCAGCATGATGGCCTGCATTACAGATTGACATTCACTGGATAAAATAAGTTTTTCTTTACCATAAACAATCTTTTACTCTTTATAAGATCCTTCACTTTTAGTACAATGCTTATGAATTGATATGCTTTCCATTATTTCTCCCTCCAAATGTATTATTTCATTAGTAACAAAGTGACAAAGATAGAGGAGATGTTTGTAAGTCTATACTACACTGTAATAAGTAATGAGATCCTAATCACCTTCTTCTCTTCTATCTTTTTTCCTAGTGCTCTGTGTAAAGGGGGGAAAAGTGTATGCCTTTCTTCTCTTCTTCCACTTTTCCAACATAAGTGAAAGAAAGAACCTTGTTAGATTCTCTTTGACCTTTCCTGACTTCCTGCATTACCATTACCTTCTGTTAAGAACCAGTATTCATTCATTCTCTCTCTCTCTCTCTCACACACACACACACACACACACACACACAGATAATGGATGTGTTAATCAGCTGATTGTGGTACTCATTTTACAATACATATGCATACAAACCATCACATTGTACAACTTAAATATATATAATTTTATTTATCAGTTATATCAATACAGCTAGGGGGAGAAAAAGAAGCAATATTAAGAAGGAATATGTGGAGAACCTGGGTGGCTCAGTTGATTATGCATCTGCCTTCAGCTCAGGTCATGATCTTGGGGTCCTGGGATTGAGCCCTACCTTAGGCTCCTGGCTTAATGGGGAGTCTGCTTCTACCTCTCCTTCTTTCTGCCCTTCACTTCAATTGCACCCATGCACACACATGTACTCTCTCTCAAATAAATAAAATCTTTAAAAAAAAAATATGTAAAAGTACTTAAAAGAAACACCATTAACCTACCTACATCAACCCACACTACCTACTGGTTTTTTTCACCAATTTCTTTTTTAAAAATAACAGTGATTTATCACCCACACTTTTGGGCCCTCTTGAAGTAAGAGCTTTGGAAAGAAATTAGTTGTGAATGAATCCATAACTTTAAGCCTATCATACTAAAATTGCTGAAATCAAAAAGAAAAATCTTAAAGCAGCCCAAAAAGGACAGATTACCTTTAAAGAAGTAATAGAATAACATAGCGCTACCTTCTCAGTAGTAACTATAGAGTGAGATGACCAAGGACTGGTAATTTTCAAAGCACAGAAGGAAAATAACTGCTATTCTAGAATTCTATACCCAGCACAAATATCTTTCAAAAATGACCATAAACAAATCTTTTCACACAAAGAAAAACTGAAGGATTTACTTTACCACAGACCCATACTAAAAGAAATAATAAAGGGTGTTTTTTAGGCAGAGAAAAAATTATCTCAGCTAGAAGTCTGAAGATTTAGGAAGGAAGACCAATGAAAAACGTAAAAAATGTAGATATATCTATGTTATTAAGTGTCTAAAGTTTATTACTACTCCATGAACTCTTATTGTATCTATCTATAACAGGAATAGTACTGGTATTGGTATTCAAATTTTAAAGAAGAAAAAACAAGGAGAGGCATATCCAAAGTTCATTTGTTCAAAATCCTAAAGGTAACTCTGGCAATCCTAGTCTACCCATGCTGCTTCTGAAATCTGTAATTTAGAAGATAAAATTTTAAAATTCAAATTTTTTTTAAAAAGCAAGTCAAATGATTAGAGAGAGAAGTAAAAAAATCTTGGCTTCACTGATGCTTTGATACTGAGAAACTTTTTTCTTAGTAGTGTCTCTATGAACTGGCTATTTTCCATTTGCCCTGAAAACTTTCCATCTGTTTCCAATCTGCTCTGTGTCAGAAGAAACTGACCATTGTATCAAAGGATCCCTTTTCCTCTGGTTTCCAGTTGAGTTTGGCCAACAAGGATCACTGGCAAGAGACAGGAGAGGGAGGAAAGTGGGGTCAGGTATTTCCTTCCCTACTAGATCACCAAGGGGATCATGTACCTCAGCCTAAGGCAATATAGCTCCTGTCGGATGGTCCTCTCCTATACTACAGCTATACTCTTCAAGCTCTGGTAACCAATCCCTTATTCTATTCCTCCACACATAGGGATGGTAATGGTTCCCACTGTTGTCAGCTTCATCTCCCTTGTTGTTCTCTCTTACCCTTGCTCACAACTACCCTCTCAATTACTCCATTTGAGTGTGCCATCTAATTGCTGCTGAGACACTAATCTACATAACCTGCATGGCAATTTAACATTTGAGGCAGAAAAAACTGAACAGACACTAAGAGCTCTAAAGTCAAAAACAACTGGAATTAGATCCCTGCTCCCAAACTGTGTGACCTCGAAATAGTATGCTAACATCTGTAAGCCTCTCTTACTTCATGTGTGAAATTAAAAAAATAATATCAGTACCCATATCAAAAATTGTTCTTCAGTGTGAATTATTTAATTTAAACAGCTTAGTCTGGTGCCTGATGCAAAGTAAGGGCTTAATAAGTATTCAATGATTATTATTATTATTATTACTATTATTACTACTATTTGCTTCGTAGAGTATAAAATTGACCACATGACTATAACTATGGAATAAACATATCCATACTACTACAGCTTTTTATTTTAATATTTAATACATCATGTTTCACACCAGAAAATCATGCCAAAGAGACAAGCTATACCTTTTACAGTATGTTGCTTACCACAAGATTAAAATGCAACTAGCATGCATAAGCTTCCTAGCTGTGTAAATACACATCTGTACATTTTAGAAGACAGCATTAGCACAATAAGTGGTTTTGCTCCAGTTCAACATTACTAGAAAAAAAAAGTGGCATAAATTAGCTCAATCTTATTTGAGCTGGCTCAGGGCTAAAGTAAATTCTAATCAAGTCATGTCAAAGCAAATCATTTCAGTATATCATATACTTATATAACTGTCTTGAGCCCCACCCCTCCAAAAGGGTATTATCAGATAGAATTTGAATGTATACTTCTAATGAGAAATGCCCAAGAATAATAGCAGGAAACCAAGAACAGATGAAAAAGAAGATCAAGCGCCTCAAAACACAGTATGCATCCTTCAATTTTAGTTTTGCAACCAAAAGTGTTAGTTACTATGCATGCAACTATGTGTTAAAAAAACAAAAACAAAAACAAAAAAACAAATATAGCCAGAAATACTTCAGCTGTGTGCATGATAGCTAGATTGGTTGCATGTATTTCAGAAAACAATTGCAGCTGGTGCCTGTAGGGTCTGCATACTAACAATGTATTTGGCAGCACAGAACAGATAACCATCTTCCAAATTTTCTCTAAGTGAAAAACAGTATCAACAACAATAGAAGACTGCTGAATGCTATTTAAACCACAAACAAAATACTAGTACAACAGGTAGAAAAAGAAAAGCAATGCATGTTCCTTTGTGATGCATCAAGATACCACCAATTCAATGTGGCTTCCATGAGGACTACAGTTCAAGTCCTTGATCTTAGAGACTGTAATTAGCTGCCTTCCTGAATCAAATCCCTGTAAGAAACACAATTTCCAAATACCTCTGATTTGAACTGTTTAACTTGATCCAATCCAGCAAACCAAGAAGGCTAAAACAAAACTTGTACACATGGGCACTAAATGATGTTGACTAAGTGATCCATTATATAATATTTACCAGGAAAGACCTAATTCTTTGCCTAGCTTTCCTGTCATGGGCCCAATCTTCTAAGAGAGATATAATTCAGAGACAAATTTTTTCTGCAAAAAAAATTTAATTCAATAACTACAATTACAGGCTCCCTAAGCAAAACAATTGCCAAAGTAAAAAAATAGGCAAATGTACCAAATTTAATAATAATGTTGGCTAAAATACATATAGTGCTATTGCCAGGCACTTTTCTAAGTGTTTATATTAATTCTTTCAATCTTCATAACAACCTCATGTGATAGGTACTATTATTAGCCCCATTTTACAGAAAGAGGATGTGAGGCACAGAGAATATAAGTATCTTGCCCAAGGTCTCAGAGCTAGTGAGTAGGCTAGTGAGTATGTGGTCCAGAGCCTTCTGTTTTAACCCATCATGATATCCCACAATAAAAACATGGCTTTTTAAAAAAGTATTCCTGAGTCCTGAAAACTTACTGATTAAGGTTCTTTTAAAGCTCTAGTCTCTCCTCTCTTCTACTTAACAATTATCAAATTGGCAATTCAAAGCCAAGACTTACAAACAAATAAGAGAACTAAGCATATCTCTCCTAAAAAAGAGAAGGGCATAACTAAATTTCTATTCAATGAAATTTCAGAAGGTTTACTACAGTAAACGATAGAGACTGAGGAAACTATCTTTGATAAATATTTATAAGTTACCCAACTATTCAAGAAGTTTTCATTAACATGATGATATACATATTGAACAAATTGATTCTGCCCATGCTAGATATTTAAAGAGGAACAGCCCTTCATGATTCTGAATGTACTATTTTATGAAACACACTCAGAACTTATCAGATATGTTACCAAATGCTTGTTTTTAGCTTTTCTAGTAATAAATAGAACATAGTCAACTAAACTCCAGGAGTCAGCTGCATTGGTAGTATTGTGAAATACATGTTTTGCTGCCCACTTTAACAAAAAGGTAGAAGATACGTGCCTAAGGGGCGCCTGGGTGGCTCCGTGGGTTGAAGCCTCTGCTTTGGCTCAGGTCATGATTCCAGGGTCTTGGGTTCGAGCCCTGCATCGGGCTCTCTGCTCAGCAAAGAGCCTGCTTCCTCTCCTCTCTCTCTGCCTGCCTTTCTGCCTAATTGTGATCTCTGTCTGTCAAATAAATAAATAAAATCTTAAAAAAAAAAGAAGAAGAAGAAGAAGATATGTGTCTAAGAAAGGGTTTATTACTTCTTGCTTCTCTGTTTCTTGATTTCTCTACTGCTTCCAGATTACTAAATCTGATGCCAGAAGTACCTAACTGAAATTGCAAAATGCATCCACTAATTTTAGATTCTAAAATCTGCTAGCCAAGTCACCTATTACTAAAGACCAATCAATAGGTACAATTTCCTAGAGAAATACTTCCTTATATTCTTTGGTCTTATAGAAGCTTATTTTGTTATTTATAGTACATATTTTACAGTATGTCCTACACCAAGTGTTTCATGTATTCACAACAGTGGTATGTGTTACAGTGATTTTTCAATCTAAAACAAAAGTTGATACCTACTCAAAAAGGTAAGTTCACAGGAAGCAAGTTTGTAGAGAAAAACTGGCCATCTGAGATACCCACTGAATTAAATAATTCACAACAGGTCATCTCCTCAAGTCATAAGTTTTTCATTTCTACTTGTTTCTTTTACTGTGGCTTGTTTTCTAAGGCTTACATCCCAGAAAATCAGAATGTTTTCCCTTTCATGTCAGCAATGACTCTTTTAAAGGTCTTTTCTATATAACAGGCAGAAATATATTTCCACTGAAATTTTCTCTTTTACTCTGCAACTCTTGAAGATAACCAGGCACAGAAAGACAAAAACTTTCTTTTGAAGAGTAAATGTTACTGGCACTTGGTCATGTTTTTATCCTGTTGCTTGTAACAAAAGTATTAAGTCTTAAGATTCAAATACACTATTGAATTCTATCTGGTTTCCTATACAAAACAAACCACAACTGGAGATGCCAAATTAATTCCGATCAAATTTGCTGCAGGGCACCTGCAGGGCCACGGACCTTTAATCTTCACATACCAAGAGTGTTTATTCGTCCTGTTGTAAAGAAATGCAGGTCTCTGGGAAGTCAAAGGTTAGCCAATGAAGGAGAAAAATGGGGTAGAACCTCTCAAAATGATGGAAGAAAGTAATGATCCCTGCAAGTGTTTTCCCTGGCAAGCTGAGAGAACTGCCAAGTTTGGGTCAGAGGTCTAATTTAAGTATGAGTCCACCTTGCTCTTTTAGATTAGCATAATCTCAATGAAGCAGGTGATCATTCCTTGACTTAAAAGAATTTCCAAATTATAAATCCAAAATGGAGGCATGCCAACTAATGCAATTTGTGAACATTAAATAATCACTTTAAATTAATTGGCTGTCAAGTTTGTTTATAATATCAATAAAACTTTATCAAAATATGATCAAATGTCATTTAATCACAAATTCTAATGATATAGTATTTTATATATGGTATGTAATACTTTCTACAGATCTATAACTTCAAAGTTCTAACCAATTCTAAGATATGCATAGAAAACTACTATCAAGCGTCACTAATAATTAAAAAATCCAATTATAATATTTTCTGGGCTCTTCTGCCAATAGTCTAAATTAAATATTTATTGGTGTGATTATTAATGTTACAATGTATTTCGAAATAGATTTTCCGTGATTTGTCTGCCTACTAGCTATGTTTTAAATTCTCACATTTCTCCTTCCATGTCTGTCTCTTCTGAAATAGAAAGTCACTCTATCCCAATGTTAACTAAGACTATGTTTTTTCTTCTTAAATTCCACAACCTTAAATAATAATAGATTTTTTTTTATTTTGAGGTAGAGGAGGAAACTGTGGAAATTCTAAAAAATGAGAAAAACTGGAACTATAATTCAGAAGTAAATTTTAAAATTAAGGTATCACACAAAATTCTGGTTTCTTTAAAAAAACAAGTTTCATAATTTTGCCTACTTTATTGCTTTTTAAAATATTTACATATATAGTCTATAATCTTTGAAGTTCTCTTTTAAAAATACCTTTTGACAATTTCCCATTTCAAATCTAAAATTAAATACCAAAAGCTGTGTATGAATAACATTGAGAGAATGAAACATGATGAAAAAGATCAGGATATTCTCCATAATAGTTAAGAATTTTACTCTTGGGGCACCTGGGTGGCTCAGTGGGTTAAGCCGCTGCCTTCGGCTCAGGTCATGATCTCGGGGTCCTGGGATCGAGTCCCACATCAGGCTCTCTGCTCAGCAGGGAGCCTGCTTCCTCCTCTCTCTCTCTCTGCCTGCCTCTCTGCCTACTTGTGATTTCTCTCTGTCAAATAAATAAATAAAATCTTTAAAAAAAAAAAAAGAATTTTACTCTTAAACATCAATAGCAATTTATCTCCCCCTCTTTCACTAACATTAGGAATTAGGGAGAACTAAATGCCTCTGAATTTCTGCTCCTTTAATCCAAATTTAGATCCAACATCTTTTATATACAAATTCCAACACTGCTTGCTTTAAAGGTAGAAATCTATGGGATCACATAACATCTCTGTATATCTTTTGATCTACAGTTATATTTCAAATACTCAATATGCCCACTCAGTTGGTACTAAATAAAGAAAAAGCTCCTAAATAAAAAACAAAGCAAACAACCATATTGCTCTGATTCTAACAGTAAACATTAAGTTACTTCAAACTAGAGCAAATTCTGCTTAGGAGAGAAGAGACTATTTGAAAGAGTATTAGACAAAATTAATTATCATCAAGAAAGCTACTTGCAATGAAGCACAGAGTATCACAGCATAGCTTTCTTTTTTGATTATGTCACTTTACATAGATGAACACTAAAAGCAACCATTTGAATTTCTAGATGAATTGGTCATTACCTAGAAAATCAAATTTGGCTTCATGAATACAAATCCATTTTTTTTTTCATTTTTTTTTACTTTTAATTTTTTTATTTTTTATAAACATATATTTTGATCCCCAGGGGTACAGGTCTGTGAATCATCAGGTTTACACATTTCACAGCACTCATCAAAGCACATACCCTCCCCAATGTCCATAATCCCACCCCCCTTCTCCCAACCCCTCTCCCCCCAGCAACCCTCAGTTTGTTTTGTGAGATTAAGAGTCACTTATGGTTTGTCTCCCTCCCAATCCCATCTTGTTTCATTTATTCTTCTCCTACCCACTTAAGCCCCCATGATGCAACATGGAGGCTTAAGTGGGTAGAAGAACAATAAATGAAACAAGATGGGATTGGGAGGGAGACAAATCCATTTTTTTAATGTTTATCATGTTTAGACTTTTCAAAATATAAGCATGACTATGGTTGCATAAAAGCTTCCAAATGTGATTTATTTAGTAAGAACATAACTCTAAGGTATCACATTAAAGTTGCCACTTAAACAGCTGTGGTATCCAGCAACTGAAAGGGTCAGCTGCATTACCAAAAGTGAAAGGGCAGATGCTGCCTATTCAGAATGCACACTGCCTTAAATTAACAGAATCCCCCAGCCAAGGCCTCCCTTTCCCTTCTCCAGAAAGCTACCCACATCCCAACAACTGTGAAAGAGAGCAAAAATACTAAAATACATACATACATACTTACATACATACATACATACCTAAGTTTTGTGGGGGAAGTTTTTGTGTGTGTAATGGGAGGGGGCTACTGCTGATGATAGCAATAAACATCTCCAAATGGAAAGATATTTAGAAGTAATCTTATTGCTACTACCTGGCCCAATCAAAGTTAAACAGCATCATATAACACCAAAAAATTACTTAACTTGTAGTGGCTTCTTAAAAAATACATAATACATCACTCTTCGCAGATGATATGATACTATATGTGGAAAACCCAAAAGACTCCACTCCAAAACTGCTAGAACTTATACAGGAATTCAGTAAAGTGTCAGGATATAAAATCAATGCACAGAAATCAGTTGCATTTCTCTACACCAACAGCAAGACAGAAGAAAGGGAAATTAAGGAGTCAATCCCATTTACAATTGCACCCCAAACCATAAGATACCTAGGAATAAACCTAACCAAAGAGACACAGAATCTATACTCAGAAAACTATAAAGTACTCATGAAAGAAATTGAGGAAGACACAAAGAAATGGAAAAATGTTCCATGCTCCTGGATTGGAAGAATAAATATTGTGAAAATGTCTATGCTACCTAAAGCAATCTACACGTTTAATGCAATTCCTATCAAAGTACCATCCATCTTTTTCAAAGAAATGGAACAAATAATTCTAAAATTTATATGGAACCAGAAAAGACCTCGAATAGCTAAAGGGATATTGAAAAAGAAAGCCAACGTTGGTGGCATCACAATCCCGGACTTCAAGCTCTATTACAAAGCTGTCATCATCAAGACAGCATGGTACTGGCACAAAAACAGACACATAGATCAATGGAACAGAATAGAGAGCCCAGAAATAGACTCTCAACTCTATGGTCAACTCATCTTCGACAAAGCAGGAAAGAATGTCCAATGGAAAAAAGACAGCCTCTTCAATAAATGGTGCTGGGAAAATTGGACAGCCACATGCAGAAAAATGAAATTGGACCATTTCCTTACACCACACACAAAAATAGACTCAAAATGGATGAAGGACCTCAATGTGCGAAAGGAATCCATCAAAATCCTTGAGGAGAACACTGGCAGCAACCTCTTCGACCTCAGCCGCAGCAACATCTTCCTAGGAACAACGCCAAAGGCAAGGGAAGCAAGGGCAAAAATGAACTATTGGGATTTCATCAAGATCAAAAGCTTTTGCACAGCAAAGGAAACAGTTAACAAAATCAAAAGACAACTGACAGAATGGGAGAAGATATTTGCAAACGACATATCAGATAAAGGACTAGTGTCCAAAATCTATAAAGAACTTAGCAAACTCAACACCCAAAGAACAAATAATCCAATCAAGAAATGGGCAGAAGACATGAACAGACATTTCTGCAAAGAAGACATCCAGATGGCCAACAGACACATGAAAAAGTGCTCCATATCACTCGGCATCAGGGAAATACAAATCAAAACCACAATGCGATATCACCTCACACCAGTCAGAATGGCTAAAATCAACAAGTCAGGAAATGACAGATGCTGGCGAGGATGCGGAGAAAGGGGAACCCTCCTACACTGTTGGTGGGAATGCAAGCTGGTGCAGCCACTCTGGAAAACAGCATGGAGGTTCCTCAAAATGTTGAAAATAGAACTGCCCTATGACACAGCAATTGCACTACTGGGTATTTACCCTAAAGATACAAACGTAGTGATCCAAAGGGGCACGTGCACCCGAATGTTTATAGCAGCAATGTCCACAATAGCCAAACTATGGAAAGAACCTAGATGTCCATCAACAGATGAATGGATCAAGAAGATGTGGTATATATACACAATGGAATACTATGCAGCCATCAAAAGAAATGAAATCTTGCCATTTGCGACAACATGGATGGAACTAGAGCGCATCATGCTTAGCGAAATAAGTCAAGCAGAGAAAGACAACTATCATATGATCTCCCTGATATGAGGAAGTGGTGATGCAACATGGGGGCTTAAGTGGGTACGAGAAGAATAAATGAAAGAAGATGGGAATGGGGGGGAGACAAACCATAAGTGACTCTTAATCTCACAAAACAAACAGAGGGTTGCTGGGGGGAGGGGGTTTGGGAGAAGGGGGTGGGATTATGGACATTGGGGAGGGTATGTGTTTTGGTGAGTGCTGTGAAGTGTGTAAACCTGGTGATTCACAGACCTGTACCCCTGGGGATAAAAATATATGTTTATAAAAAATAAAAAATTATATTAAAAAAAAATAAAGGCATTTGGAAAGGAAAAAAAAAATACATAGTAAACTAAGATTCACAGTCTTATGTTTCCATATTTTCAGGTCAGAGGTTCTAGGCCATTCCAAGAGAAAGGAAGAAAATGTCTTTAAGACACCTCCACATTAGGACAATGTAACTTGTACTCCACTAAGAAATGAAATAGCATGGGGCGCCTGGGTGGCTCAGTGGGTTAAGCCGCTGCCTTCGGCTCAGTTCATGATCTCAGGGTCCTGGGATCGAGTTCCGCATCGGGCTCTCTGCTCAGCAAGGAGCCTGCTTCCCTCTCTCTCTCTCTCTGCCTGCCTCTCCATCTACTTGTGATTTCTCTCTGTCAATAAATAAATAAAATCTTTAAAAAAAAAAAAAAAGGGGGCGCATGGGTGGCTCAGTGGGTTAAGCCGCTGCCTTCGGCTCAGGTCATGATCTCAGAGTCCTGGGATTGAGCCCCGCATCGGGCTCTCTGCTCAGCAGGGAGCTTGCTTCCTCCTCTCTCTCTGCCTGCCTCTCTGCCTGCTTGTCATCTCTCTCTGTCAAATAAATAAATAAAATCTTAAAAAAAAAAAAAAAGAAAAAGAAAAAGAAATGAAATAGCATGAAAATATTTCTAGCAGTTAAGTGAAAGCCACATGTAAAATTTTGTTCAGACCTCTTCATATAGGGAAAAAAGTCTCCCAGAAGCAGAAAGTGAAAAAATAAAGAGGTATATAATAGAGATAAAAGGAGATACTGGGAGGAAATTAAGTTAATAATAACTCATTTATAAATGTAAAAAATAAAAGTGTGTGAATCACTATGATCTGGTCTACATACAGAGGTTCTTTTCTATTGATTAAATAAAACACAGTATTATTTAGACACACACAGAAGGAAAAGTGGAAGGTAAGACTTGGGTGTTATCTATCCTAAAAGATTTAAATTTATTATTATAAGTTTTCTTTACTTATTACACTGTTTCCTAGATGATATTATGTGACTTCAAGAAACAGTATTTCAATAGAAACAAGTGTTTGCATTATAAGATATGAAGCTGTTCATGCCTTCCTAAAAATCTATATATTCTCTCTCTCTTTTTTTAAGATTTATTTCTTTATTTACTTATTTGACAGCAAAAGAGAGATCACAAGTAGGCAGAGAGGCAGGCAGGGCAGGGGAGGCAGGCTCTCCACAGAGCAGAGAGCCCAGATGTGGGGACCCTGAGATCATGATCTGAGCCGAAGGAAGAGGCTTAACCCACTGAGCCACCCAGGTACCCCTCATCCTCTCTCCTGTGACAAATTACAGATCCTTTTTCCTTTCCTATAAGTCCTCTGCTTGTCTGTTTCATGATTAAAACTCTGAGATTTTTCCCAAATAGCATCAGATTATTGTATACTTCTGATTTTTGTTTTGCTATAACCCCTTCTATTTTCACTTTCTTATAATTATACATTTCAGGTGGCCAGTGCTGATATAAATGTATATAAGTTTGATAAAAATATTAAATGTTTTCATGCAAAATATATAAGTAAAAGAAATTTTAATATAGTCCATTAGAAGAAAGTCAAATGTGTTTTCTATAAAATGATATCTGTACCAAAAATACTTGAACTCATGACTGCTGACATAAAATAAAGTCAGTGCCAATAAAAACATAACTCTTCTGAAATTTCTTCTCTACAATCTAAAATAACAATGCAGGCATACTCATTAGCATGGTGAATAATTATGCATACAAGGAATTCAAATTGCAATCAATCATGTCCTTTAAGAAATATAGATCCAAGACTCTTCCTGACATATTCATCTACGTTTGATGAAATTAAAAAGGTCAGTAAAATGTTTGACCTAAACAAACAAATATTCCACAAGTAAACCCCATCATCCATAGGAGAAGTGACAAGATTACCAAGACTTAACTAAATTCCCACAAAATTGAAAATCCTTATTTTAGGCCATAGTTTTAACCTACTCCTATGACAAATGGAATACGGTAAAAAATTCTTTTAAGTAGCCAAATTAAATGGTTTTAATTTCCCATAGGAAAACTGGTCAGGCTCTGAAGCTCTTCTAAGTCATTTGTTTCTAGACCACTCCTTCTCTAATCCCTTCAGTCATTGGACCAGCATTCAATTAGTATCTATTCATTGCCAAGCAGGAAGAAACTTAGTAAGAACGGTCCCTATGGCAAAAGAACAAACACCATTCTTTTTTTTTTTTTTTAGCTTTACTGAGCTATAACTAACAAATAAAATTGTATATATTTAAAGTATACAACACAACGATTCGACTACAAATACTTTGTGAAAAATGATTATCACAATCAGATGAATTAGCATATCCATCCTTCACATAGTTGCCTTTTTTTTTTCATTTGTGGTAAGAATCCTTTTTAGGTCTACTCTCTCAGCAAATTTCAAGTATACAATACATTCTTATTAACTACAGTCACCATCCTGTACATTAGATTCCCATCAAGATGTAAGATGTGCCCTTTAACTAGCAGCTCTCCATCTTCCCCACCCCCGGTAATCACCATTCTACAAAATGCCCATTTTGTAAGTCAATTCCCTGGAGAAAGCCTGGACTGGAGAATGTAGGCTCCACAGACTTGAAACTTGAGTAGCCCTAAAGACTACACATCACAGGACTCTGATCCTGGCCACAGAAAGAGCCTAAGTTGGGAAGGGGCGGGTGGGCGGGGGTGGTGTTAAACCTTATGAGAATTCACACTGGAAGACAAATGCTTTGTTTCTGTGCTACATGACATTCTGAATGAACCTTATCTACTACTGCTTTTCAGTTTAGCTTGTCTTTAAGAAACCAAACATTGTAGAACTTTTGGGGCTAGTGAATTTCACTGCATATTTGAGTATGACCTGAATGGTTCTAAAGGCTTAAAAATGAGGTTTGCCAAAAGTGGAGGTACTATATAAATTGATTTTCATACCTCTAAAGGTAACATAATATTCCTAGTCACAACTGTATTTCCTGAACTCAAATGTGACATAAGCTTGGAAGACTTTTCAAAATAAATATGAATTTTCATGAAATATATACAAGCTGGAAGAAAGATATGTATTTGGAGAAAATAACACAAGAAAGGTGACCACAGTCTCCCAAAAAGCAACATCTAATAAATATTATATTGTTTGACTTTTCTATTTTATATTGCAGTACATAAAAAATGGGCAAAAGTAACCTAGACAAGAATTATTCTGATTTTAACAAAACTTTATTTAACTTTTCTTAAAAGACCAATTTTCAGACATTAAGTAATTAAGGAATAGAAGAGAAAATGAAGGTTAAGATGAATAATCAATCCAAAATTACCCTACGGATGTGACTATTGATTAAAAGTGAAGATGCAACTGGGTATTTACCCCCAAAATATAGATGTCATGAAAAGAAGGGCCATCTGTACCCTAATGTTCATAGCAGCAATGGCCACAGTTGCCAAACTGTAGAAAGAACCAAGATGCCCTTCAACAAACAAATGGATAAAGAAGATATCGTCCATAAAGAAGATATGGATGAAAGGATAAAGAAGATACACCTCCATCAGAAAGAATGAATACCGCTCTCAGGTCTCCGGGGCTAGGGGCTCTTCCTCCTCCCAGCCCCCCTGCTCCGGGCCCGCGCCGGCTCTGGGTGGCCCTGGGTCCTAGCCAGGATACGACTCTCACCGGCTACGTGACCTTGGAGAGAGAAATCTCAAGTAGGCAAAGAGGAGGCAGGCAGAGAGAGGGGAGAAGCAGGCTCCCTGCTGAGCAGAGAGCCTGATGTGGGGCTTGATCCCAGGACCCTGAGACCATGACCTGAGCCAAAGGCAGAGGCTTAACCCACTGAGCCACCCAGGCACCCAACAACAGAAATTTTTTTCTCACAGTTCTGGAGACTGGAAATCCAAGATCAAGATGTCAACATGGTCAGATTCTGTAACAGGTTTTTAAGATCTGGTCCACGGCTTCTAACTACTGAATAGTACTCCACCACCACATTTTGCTTAAGGACTTCTTCAGTTATGGATGTCCAAATTTCTCCTCACAACCCAAATCAACAATGCTGTGAATATCTTCATACATGCCCCTTATGAGATCTATGTGAGAATTTCTCTGGGTTATACATCCAGTACCAGAACTGAACATTTTATAGTTTTTTTCTCTTTTATATAGTTCTGATTTTCATTTTTTGATCATTGATAAGGGTGTGTGTGTATGTGTGTGTATTTCTTTAACCACTGTATTCTTCCAGGAATTTTCTGATCACCTCTTAGCCCTATCCTTCATTGCTTCTTTTAAAGACTAATTTAGTCTGTAATTGATTATAACACATTGAAAAAATGTGATACATGAGTCTACACATGAGTCCATAATGATACTCAAAGAGAGAATGAGAGAGAAAAGGTGGGGGAAACCTCATTTACCATCAATGGAAATACTGTGACACTAACTCCTTTGTCAGGTAACTGGTAATTAAAGAGAAAGAATGAAGCATTTAATGTGTCATTTTAGGAAGAAATTAGATTCATCCCCAATTGATGAGGGAAAACTCTTCTTTGCAGAAGAATGTCAGCTAATAAATGTAGGACTGATAGAATTAGAAATTCTCCATTTTTCCATCTCCAATGAGATAATTGATTCAGGTAAGAATCATCAGTGAATGTTAAACCATTAAAAAAGAAAGAAGAGAGACGAATCTGTCATTGTATCTGTTTCCTACCACTCACTTGCCCTACGAACACTTCCAATTTGCCTTCACCCCTACCATTCTATTGAAACTGCAATGCTTGAAGGACAATGCTGACTTCTCAATTGTGAAATACTATGGTCTTTTCTCATTCTCCGTGATCTCTTTATGGTATTTGACGTTAATGGCTGCCTCTCTTTTCTTGTGATTCTCTCCTTTCATCCACAAGAGACTGGTTATCTGTTGTATAACAAAACAAACTAATATAAAGTGACTTAAAACAAAAAAAAAAAAAAAAAAAAAAAAAAAAA